>NC_081803.1:747500-1047500 GCF_963082965.1 Carassius carassius
TTTTTTGGTTCGTTGAGTTGCACTACTTTCTGACCACAACTGAACGGAGATCTGAACTTAAGAGTTCATCTTGGACTGATTGCTTTGGTGCAGAATGGAACGCAGTGTGTTCATGCCTAAATGAACCAAACTATTGGAGAAAATAAAGGTGTGAATGTAACCATATACATGAAAACCTGATAGCTTTAGATATATCATGACAAATCTCTGGAGATTTTAGCATGGTAATTAATATGACAATGGTAATGGATTTAGTGGAATAGATCTGCTACACTGCTTCTACTGAATTGCAGCTCCTGTTGGTATTTGCTGTATTTGTAGATTATTGCTGCTGCTGCAAGCAAGTACAGGAACTTGCAACTGCCAATACATAAATACTCACAGCACCATATCGACTTAAGTTATAAAATGCTGTGCAAATAGAATATAAAATAACACGTAGCAGATCTATACAGGTGGAGCTGGGGAAGGTGGAGGGTTTCAGAGGAACTTCAGGAGACATTTCGAGTGAGTGACTCTCCTGTTTGCGTCCAGTTTGCCTGTTTACCATCTGTTTACCAGTTTACCATCCTCACGGGCTTTGACTCAGCGTCACAAAGTGTCGAGAGGAATACATATTTACAATTTGCGTTATATTGACTTGGCTGTGGTCTCGGTTGGAGCGTCACTGTCTTCGCTGGAGTCTGGTACAGTAAATATGGAAACGGTTAATGCAAGATCACTCTTAAAGAAAATGTTTATTTTAAATTAATTTTTTATACAACATGATTTGGATTTTCTGTTTATTTCTGAAACATGGCTTAATGTTTGGCGAGACACACACCCTGATTGAACTTTCTTGGACTTGGTCTTATCTCTGGGCCTTCCTATTTGTAATGTCAATGTGTTAAATTATGGTTTGTCTGATCACATGCCTGTAATTTTTTATATTATTATGCCATGCAAACCAGTTTTGCCACGGTCAGGTCTGTTTTGTTCTCGTTTTATTACTTCATCCATGGCTGTAGAATTTTCTGAGGTATATAACTCTTCTTCATTTGTTAATGTGATTGAGTCTCCTTCTCCTTCTGTGGGCCCAGATGAGCTGTTGATATTGTTCAATTCTGTTTCCTTCGAGATCTTAGATGTAGTGGCCCCATATAAAGTTAGGAAACCTAAACTTAATCCAACTCCATGGTTAAACAACTATACTTGTTCTCTGAGGCAGGAATGCAGGAAGGCTGAACTGAAATGGAGAAAGGATAAGCTACAGGTTTCACTTTAATTTATGAGGCAGTGTTTATCAGACTACCAGGCTGCTGTGAAAAATGTTTTAGACATATTTTGTGGAAAAAGTAGAAAAGATTAGAACTAGTCTGCCTACATCTTCAGTTGAGTCTGTGATGTCACCAGCGTGTGTAATACATTTTGAGCTCTTTGAACAGGTGTCTCTGGCACAAGTTGTGGACATCATTATGCATTTGAAGCCTACATCTGGTTGTTGCGATGTAGTTCCTTTACGTCTTCTTATGGAGATGGTTGATATTGTTGGGCTGAGTATTACTTCTATTGTTAACAGTAGGGGTGCTCCGATCACGATCGGCCGATCGTTAATGTGCATCTCAGCAGTAAAGCCGGTTCTCTAATCAGCGGTAAATTCCCTCAGGTGCGTGGTTTCACATTGAGCAGCTGTTACTACACAGAGCCGTTGTTAAATGAGAAGATGCGCAAATAAATGCTGAAACGTGGATTTGCGCAGCTTCTCAGTTAACAATGGCTCTGTGTAGTAACAGCTGCTCTATGTGAAATCACGCACCTGATGGAATTAACCGCTGATTAGAGAACCGGCTTTACTGTAGAGATGCGCATAACGATCGGCTGATCGTGATCGGAGCACCCCTAGTTAACAGTAGTCTTCATAATGGAGTTGTTTCAACAGACCTTAAGCAGGCAGTTATTCAGCCACTTAAAAAGCCTAATTTAGACCCTCTAGAACTGAAGAATTATCGACCTATCTCAAAACTACCATGTCTATCAAAGATTTTAGAGAAGCTGGTTTATTCCAAGTTGATGTCATTTTTAAGTAGGTATGAGATCTTAGACAAATTTCAGTCCGGTTTTAGGGCATGCCACAGCACTGAGTCTGCACTTTTAAGAGTTGTTAATGACCTCCGTATAATCAGAGATGCAGGTAACGCAGCAGCTCTGATTTTATTGGACTCAAGTGCAGCTTTTGACATAATAGACCACTTGATTCTTATAAAGCGGTTATCCCATTTAATTGTAATTTGTGGCACAGTTTTTTAGTGGTTCAAGTCTTATCTCCTAAATAGATAATTCTCTGTAAAGTATGGTAACTTTGTTTCAATGGCAGCACCTGCTACTTGTGGGGTCCCCCAGGGTTCTGTTATTGGCCCTATTTTTATTATCCTTTTATATGTTGCCCCTGGGCTCAATTAAAAAAAAAATAATAATACGTCATGTCTTACCATTTGTATGCGGACGATACACAGATCTATTTACCTTTGAGAGTGGAAGAGAACAATGGTTCTAATTTACTATTTGCTTGTTTAGAGGAGGTTAAGAGCTGGATGACTCAAAATATGCTTCAGTTGAACCAGAGTAAAACTGAGATTGTTTTTTGGCCCTGCCAAAGGATGTTTAGACATGTCTACATATTTGGGTTCATAGTCCGATATTGCCATGACCAAACAAGGAACTTAAGTGTGGTGTTTGATTCAGAGCTGAAATTTGACAAGCAGATTAATGCTACAGTAAAGGGTTTTTTGCCCTTTTTTAGATCAGGTCTATTGCTTGACTAAAGCCTATTCTGTCAAGGAAAGACTTAATGCCTTTGTTTTGTCTCGCCTGGACTATTGTAATGTGTTGTATGTGGAGTCCTGCCAGACCACTATTTCATGCTTGCAATTAGTTCAGAATGCAGAAGCTAGGCTGCTAGTGGGTGCTAAGAAAAGTTATCATACATCTCCTAGTTTAGCTTCTCTCAAGTGGCTACCAGTGAACTACAGGATAAAATATAAAAATCTTTGGTATGTTTTTAAAGCAGTGCATGGGATGGCCCCTGCTTACGTGCCTAAGCTCATTGCTGTTCGTCAAGTACCTAGGTCTCTAAGATCCAATAATAAATTATGTTATTGGATCTAATAAATAAATAATAACTGTCCCTCATACTCATTTAAAGTTAAAAGGGGATGAGGCTTTTGCTGTTGCAGGGCCGAGGCTCTGGAATAGTCTTCCTCGGGAACTTAGGGAGGTCTCATCTTTAAGTGCTTTTAAAGTTAAAGTCAAAAACTACTACTTGTCTTTAGCCTTTGAAAGGATGGGCTAGTCTTTGTTGTTTAATAGATTGTGTGTTTTAAGTTGTGTGTTTTAATGAAGTGTTTCTTGATTGTACAGCATTTTGGTTTGCAGGTGTAGTTGTAAAGTGCTCTATAAATAAAAGTGAATGAATGAATGAACAGACTTCAAACTCAGGCAAATAAACAAGGGAAAACACAACACAGTATAATTGTGACCGAACCACGAGTGACAGAAAGGGAGCCAATTAAATACATAGACAGACCAGGATAATTAACAAAACACAGGCGATTAAGGTAAACTAATCAGGCTAAACCAGACCAGGTGGGGTGAGCGCCCTTCCAGGGCAGTGCTGGCAGTTCAAGGGGCTGGCGCCGGCCTTTCCCTAGGCCATGGAGGAGCATGCTTTTCCGGAGGCCATGGAGGATGGGCCTTCGTAGTCTTGTCCAGGTTCTCTGACTCGGCCACTATGGCCACGGCATATGGCCCCACCCAAAAATTCTTTAAAGATGGGTTCTGGAGTGAGCTCTGGAGGAGTGAAGCTGGCTGACGAAGGTTTGGGTGGACCTTCCCGGGACTCTGGATATGCCGGCGAGCTAGCTGGGACCAGCGGAGATTCAGTAGACCCAGGAGAGCTAGACGTATCCAGTGTAGATTCAGTAGACCTAGTAGAGCTGGACGGAACCAGCTGAGATTCAGGAGACCCAGGAGAGCTGGACAGAACCAGCAGAGATTCAGGAGACCTGGAAGGAACCAGAGGAGATTCAGGAGACCCAAGAGAGTTGGACGGAACCAGCAGAGATTAAGGAGACCCAGGAGAGCTGGACAGAACCAGCAGATATCCAGGACACTCAGGAGAGCTGGAGGGAACCAGCGGAGATTCAGGAGAGCTGGAGGGACTCATGAGAGCGGGACGGAACCAGCAGAGATTCAGGAGACATAGGAGAGCTGGACGGAACCAGCGAAGATTCAGAATCAGAATCAGAAAGAGTTTTTTTGCCAAGTATGCTTGCACATACAAGGGATTTGTTTTAGTGACTTAAGCTTCCAGTACACAGAGACAACTACACACAAAAAAAATTGGCAAATAAATAAGCGTATTAACAATTGAGCTATAAATGATAATGGAATAGGATTGAGTAAGATGCAGGGATATACTAGGATAGAGGGGTAACAAATAAATATAAGGATATTGCACATTTTTATTGCATAAGCATAAGTGGGGAACATTTAACTGTTCATGAGGTAGATTGCCTGGGGGAAGAAACTGTTCTTGTGCCTGACTGTTCTGGTATTTGCGGCTCTAAGGCGCCGGCCAGATGGCAAAAGTTCAAAGATGGGGTAACTTGGATGTGAGGGATCCAGAGTGATTTTCTGAGCCCTTTTCCTCACTTTGGATGTATACAGTTCTTGAAGGGTGGGCAGGGGAGCACCAATAATCCTTTCAGCAGTCCGAACAGTTCTCTGTAGTCTTCTGATGTCTGATTTTGTTGCTGAACCAAACCAGACAGTTATTGAAGTACACAGGACAGACTCAATGACGGATGAGTAGAACTGTTTCAGCAGCTCCTGTGGCAGGTTAAACTTCCTCAGCTGGCGAAGGAAGTAAAACCTTTGTTGGGCCTTTTTCACAATGGAGTCAATGTGATTGTCCCACTTCAGGTCCTGAGAGATGGTGATTCCCAGGAATCTGAATGACTCCACTACAGTCACAGTGCTGTTCATGATGGTGAGTGGGGGGAGTGCAGGGGGGTTTCTCCTTAAGTCCACGATCATCTCCACTGTTTTGAGCATGTTCAGCTCCAGGTTGTTTAGACTGCACCAGACAGTCAGCTGCTCAACCTCTTGTCAGGAGACCTGGACAGAACCAGCAGATATCCAGGACACTCAGGAGAGCTGGAGGGAACCAGCGGAGATTCAGGAGAGCTGGAGGGACTCATGAGAGCGGGATGGAACCAGCTGAAATTAAGGACACTTAGGAGTGCTGGGCTCCCGGCTGAGCTCTGTGGCATGAGTGGGCTTCCAGTTGAGCACTGTGGGGTGAGTGGGCATTCTGGAGCGGACTCCGCCACTTCTGGAGGTTCTGCAGCGCAATCCGCCACCTTAGGAGGAGCTGGACACTGAGAATGAAAGCGGATTTCAGTTAATTCAGTCCGCCACTTTTACTCCCAGGTCAGCTCAATTAGAAACCTCCTTCCTGGCATGGAGAAACACAGATGGGTAGGAGTGGACGCAGCCATTGGAGAGGTATGTGTAGGGTGCTGGTTTGTGGTGAGCTGGAACGTCCACATGCTTCTGGATAGGGAATCGACTCTCATCATTAGCTACATCAACAAATAAATCTTAATCATTTCAATTGACGTAATTAATAAAGTCCACTATGGATCTGTAACAATCTTAAGGAGAAAGGAATCTAAACAAATTATCATTGTCGAGTCCCATCCGGGAGCAAGTGCTAACCATGTGAACGCTCCATCTCACCGGATAAAAAACACTCAGGAACTCCTCCACATATTCCTCAAAAGGCCATCCACCCAGTTGGATGTTAAACAGCTTGTCCTTAGCCCAGTTCATTTTGAATGGTTCGGTCATCTGTCACAGGTTGTGTTGAGAAGCCAGGCAAGTGAAACAGCAGGCAAAGTCAAAAAATTCACAGTTTAAAAACGGACTTTAAACTCAGGCAGATAAACAGGGGAAAACACAACATAATACAACGGTGACCGAACCACGAGTGACAGAAAGGGAGCAACTTAAATACATAGACAGATCAGGATAATTAACTAAACACAGGTGATTAAGGTAAACTAATCCAGCTAAACGAGACTAGAAACATAACCAAATAAGGGCACACAGGAACTAAAACAAAACCAAACACAGGAAAACACATAAACAAAGTTGTCCATGGCAACTCAAATGGTGACAGGCAGCCAACATTGGAATAAATAAATGTTTTTAAAGTTTCTTATTCTTATCATGGCTGCAATTGTTGGATCACAATGACAGTAAAATAGTTATATTTTTTGCTCAAGGAACATTAACACCTGATTATCATCAATGCTGAAAACAGTTGTGCTGCTGAATATTTTTATGGAAACATTCTTTTTTTTTTTTTTTTTTTTAGGATTCGCTGATGAATTGAAAGGATGATTTGAAAGTTCTGAAGAACAGGATTTAGCCGTCTTTGCTAAATAATAGTATCAATTTCTTCTTCTTAATTAACATAACTTTTAAGCAGCCTTCAGCTGTACTCTCAGATGCTTCTTGGAAATTAATGCTTGAGGAGTGTTTTAGAGGATTAAAAAATAACTTATGAGTGGGTCTTATGTAGGGATGTGCCGGTATCAAATTTTTCCTGTTGCGATTAAATGCTAATGCTTTTATCATGTTATATGGTATTATCACAGTATTGAAATTTAGTTTAAAAAAGTGGTCATAATACAGTATATAAGGTTAAATAACTTTTTTTTTTATAACAAAAATAACTGAACATTTAAATACAATAAACCAATACAGAAAAAAAATAAAGTGAAAAAAATAAATAAAACTATAGAAAGCAATCGGTATCACTTTACAATAAGATCTCATTAGTTAACCATTAACATTCAAAATGAGCAATAGCTAGTCTTAGTTTATTAAATGATACAGCTGCAACATTTGATTTTAACATGTTATTAAATGTTGGAATACCTAAGATTGATGAATGTTCAGAAGAATTTGTCATTGGCAGTTTATGTTAACTAATGAATTAACGAATGAAGCCCTAATGTAAAGTGTGAATGAACAGTAATCAAAACACTTTAAAACAATATTTAGGGGCATGTTGTAGTCCAGATTAAAATGTGAAAATAAATAGCCTATTTAGTCTAAATATTTAAGTATTTAGCACTGTGATGAACACCATAGCAAATCCACAAAATCTAAATGGCTATTTAAAATTATTTAAATATGCTTTAGAAAGTAGCACAGCTGCTTTATTTATGGGGGTTCCAGGGTAACGGCTGCATTTTCTGCAGTTTAGAGCCATCTGCTGTCAGAGAGTGAATGTGCTTTCATTCAGCGCTCTCTCACTCATGGTATTAAGAAGTGCCCGTGATTACAATATCATGCATATTCATTACCGTGATATATGGCTTTACGAATACCTGCACATATCTAGTCTAATGCAAGCAGGAAAACAGATACTTACATGAGGTTTGGTGAGTGGAGATGAAAAAGAGGCAACTTTTGGAAATTGTGTGTGTTGGTGAAACAAAGATGTCTACAGACACTTTTGTTAAGTCTGTTTCTCTATTATCTGTCCAGTTGGTGATCATGGCTGGGACGGTGCTGCTGGCGTACTACTTTGAATGCACAGACACGTTTGGGATCCATATCCAGGGTTTCTTCTGTAATGACGCTGATCTGATGAAGCCGTACCCCGGGGTGGAGGAGAGCAGCTTCATCCCTCCTCTCATCCTCTACTGTGTGGTGGCCGCAGCGCCCACAGCCATCGTGAGTAGTGATAGCTCCAGATCGCCGACTGTTCATCCAACAACCGACTGGATCATCAGTGAGGTTGACTGGATTTTATAAGTTATGATTATTACTTTCTGGTGATGTAAACAACATTAATTTTAAATGCTCAGTTTCCTTCTGATTAATAAATACTATAACTATAACTATAAATACTACTACTATAACTAAAACAACAAAAAAAACTCTTCTTCCAGTGGCCAGAGAGGGTGCTCTAAACACATAGTATTATACTCTGTTAAAATTCAAACACATTGTATGAATATAATATAATATAATATAATATAACAAGTTTACCTGTATAGTGCTTTTTACAATACAAATCGTTACAAAGCAACTTTACAGAAAATTACGTTTCTACAATATATAGTAGTAGCTTATAATTGGTGACTGTCAGTTTATGTGCATATGACAGGAATTTTCAGAAAAATTAATACAAGACGTAGTCAGCCAGACGATGAACATTATTAACAGCAATTATTATATGATGCAATCACACTATATAATATAATTATGATTATTTTTAAGAAAAAATCCTACACAATTGATGTTGCACAATTAGTAGAATTGGGATCTAAGAATCTCTGGCAGATGGGTTTGTAAAACAGATCAATATAAATGAATGATTCAAATAGATCATGGATTATTTCAATAAACAAATTCAGCCGTTTTTGTTTTCTTGTGATTGTTGGTTATGAACAGCAGAGGGCACTGCAATACCAACACACTACAAACACTACATTCATGCCTCTTTCAAGAAAAAAAAGAATTCAGTAGCCCAATTATTTTAATTTCATTTTATTATTATATTAATATTATTATTATTTGACCTCTATATTTCAATTAAGCGCCGGTGTAGAACATGAATGGGAAATACAATTTAGTCTCCAGAGTGGAGTTTCAGTGTGACTCATTCCCTTTTAATAACCACACGGATCATAAAACCAAAGACAAATTAGAGAGAGTATTTCTGCTAAAAATGATGGTCTCAGTTTTACAGCCTGTGCTTGGGCCTTTATCAAAAGTGCAATGTAGCAGATAGGAGTTACGGAGGTCATTTTTCAAATTAGATACACCATGAGGATGTATATATGTACTTTTTTATCAAGAATAATTGCAGAAGTAATTCACCCCGGTATGAAAACTCTGTTATACTCTGCCAAACACAAAGTATTAGATGTTGTTCATTGAGGCAGGATGTTCATGCTGCTCTTTTCCATACAACGAAAGTGAAGGTGACCAAGGATTATAAACTCAAAGATGGCACAAAAGTATAACAGAAGTACGTGTGCACTGTTTTCTTCTGAAGTCTTACAGTACAGTAGGTTTGTGCTGGAGACAGACTGAAATTGTTATAAATCCCTTTAAAATGGCATAATATCCTTTAAAGGAATTACATTTTTCTTGTAATAATTAGATGATTAGAGAAAAATAAGCTTTGATTTTGGTACTATTATGATTTTTTCATTTAAACATTATTTTATCAATGTAACATTAAAACATTGCAAAAATCTGATGGTCTATAAAGCCAAATATCTTTCTACAAAAGCTGCATTATTTAAAGTGTAATTAAATTAAAAGGGTTCAACAGATATGCCCATGCTTTATAAATGTAATTATTAGTGGTGTGCATAGATCATAGATTAATCTAGATTAAAATGAACGTCGCTTGATTGTGCCATCCCAAAGAAGCACAAAGTCACTTTTACGGACTTTTAAATTAAATGTTCCCTCCTGGTGGAATGACCTCCCCAACTCGATCTGAGCAGCTGAGTCCTTAGCCATCTTCAAGAATCGGCTTAAAACACATCTCTTCCATCTTTATTTGACCCTCTAACTTAAACACTCACTATTCCAATTCTATTCTTGAAAATAATCTACCTACCTTTCTAATCTTTTTGTATTCTATTTTCTTTTCATTTATTATGCAATTGTATGTGTGTATGTGTATGTGTTAAGACCTCTAACACTAGCTTGCTCTATTCTTTTTTTACTCTATCGGTTATTTTTTTATTTTTATTTGTATTATTTAAAATCCCATTCTAGGTGCACTGTGTTAACCTAACTGAGACTTGTTATAGCACGTATATATCATTGCTCTTTTTGTTGTTTTTGATTGCTTCCACTGTCCTCATCTGTAAGTCGCTTTGGATAAAAGCGTCTGCTAAATGAATAAATGTAAATGTAAAATGGCTCATTTGAATTCTGCCTAAGGGATACAAAATATGTGTGCTACCAAAATAAAATAATGACTAAAAGTAACGTTAAGTCTTTTAGATGGGTTTCTCAATCCAGGTGGTGCATTAGACCAGGGGCTCATCTCCTGTTTCCAAAATGCATCACAAGGTAAACGAATTCCACATTGCACAAGGTGCAAACAACCTTACGTCTGTTCCACACATAATCCGTCTGCAGTGCGTATGTGTTTCGTATTTTTTTACGCACCCATGTTAACGGATTCCAGCGTTCACACGGTTGCAGTCCGTCAGTTCGTTCCAGGAGCTTTGCATCTGCAGCAGTGCAGCGATCATTCACGTACAGAGTAGCGGATTGCAAACGCGTCCTGTGTGAAAGCACAATGAGTATGAGTCCGTGCTGCTTCTGCACCACATACGTAACGCACACGGACTGCATACGCACTGCAGATCGAGTATGTGTGAAAGAGGCGTGCGTCTAGTCGTGGTTTCCATTGGGAAGCTTCTTTTAAAAAAAAAAAAAGAAATTCCCTGGAGCATTCTCGGCGGCTTCAGCTGCATCCATGTTAGCACGTCACGTTTGATGTGGTAATTTCACAGTAGGCATACACACAGGTTCGAAGACTCGTTCTTGCCCCCTACAGTGCAATTCAATTAGGCATACATCCGTGCTAAAATATCAAGGTGAAAGTCATCATAGCTCGCGTAGTATAGACCCAGCTCCCAACCCAACTTTGAGAATAGACGGTGATATTTTTTTCAATCGCCCGATAAGAGTCTCCCATTAACGCAGCACGTTAACGCCGATAACGGCCTACCACTACTAATTTTATAATAAATTAATGATAAATAAATAATTGGCTTCTATGAATTAATGATTGCATACATTTATATGAAAAGGTATTTTGATTTTTATGTGGAATATGATCCATGACCACCTATAAAACATTCACCAAATTATTAAATATGTCAATAAGTATTGTCAAGTAAGTATTATATATTAAATTAATTCATCTTTATACTTCTGCCTGTATCTCAAGCAACAGATTTTCAGCATTTCATCTGTACTCTATTATTCAGAAACGAACACTGCCTTTCAGTTCCATCATTCCAAGCACAGCAATCAACTCTAAACAAGCCAAAGTGAGTTTGATTCGAGAGATATAAAGACCTGCAGCAACTCTTTATTAATTTTAAAATTTACCCAAGCCTATGAGATTTGCCTAAGGCTCCCTGGTGGGCCCTGGACCCCTGGTTGAGAACCACTGTCCTAAAGAATTAAGGGTGTGCATATGAAGCTTGTATAATACCTTTGAAATATTAAAAGAAAAGACCAACCAAAATGAAATTTTATCATGGCCTATACATTCCAACATGTTTGTTTCATTTATTTATTTATGTGGAATACTGAAGGACACATTTAAGATAAATGCATCTTATAAAGACATGTTGTGTGTGGATGAGGAACAGTCCAAAATTTCAGTTTTGTCACATTTGTGTTTAGATAAAAAAAAAATGGTGCATAAATGAATCCTAAACAAAAGTTTTGTAAATAAACACAATGTACCATTTCCATTATGCAGAATGATCTTAAGATCTTAAGAAAAAAAGTGCTGTGTAGCAACATAAGGATAAGAAAATGACAGTTTTCAGTTTGGGATAAAATATTGCTTGGTTTCTTAAAGTATGAATAATATTTGATATTTACGACTTTGAATACGCCTTTGAATATTTATGGCTTCTGCCAGGAGTCAAATTGTTATCTTTAGTGCGAAACGCTGTGATTAGTTACAGTTGATTTACTCAAAATAATACAAGGACATAGTGAACTGATCATTAGAGGTTCACTCAATTTCACATCACAGAAGACTTCTGAAAACCTGATTTTGCTCATAAAATGGAGAAATTATTGAAACTATTAGAAAGAGTTTGATGCACTCTGACATTCACAATGCAAAGTGCCAAATAATTTACTTAAAGGTGCAATGTGTAATATTTACAATGATCTATTTACAGAAATGCAATATAATATAAATTAAAGCTGCAAGCAGCGATGAACGGGCACTCGCACCCGGGCTCACCGGCAGTGAGTGGCTTTAGTAAATAGGTTAACGGTGAGAAATATCCGTTTAAACTCATAAATATAAGTAAAATATATCAATGTTTATTCCATATATGTGCCAATCTTCCTGTTGCCAGCAGGTGGCGCTATTATTATAATGGAATATTGGCCTTCAGATGTGTTCAGGTCAGGACTCTTATCAAACATGCAGATTCTGGGGAAGATTGAACATTTTATGCCTGAGTTATAACATCTTTTATTCCCATGGCGACACATCGAACTTCATCATGGCGCCATGGACACGCCTTTTAACGAAAACTCAAGATCTTCACAACTAAACATCACACAGGTCTTTAGATTAGACTGACCACAAAAATAACATTGATGTCATAAAATGTCTAGGAGTAGTTTGTCGCAGTGTAAAATATTTCACTTCCTCTTGCCAATAGCTGGCGCTATGACTATAACTGAATATTGGCATGTAGATCTGTTCAGGTCAAGAGTCTTATCCACCATGTGAAGTTTGGGGCAGATTGGACATTGTATGTCTGAGTTACAGCAACTTCCTTTTTCATGGCGAAACATCGGAATTTGTCAGGCCGCCATGGACACGCCCTTTAACGAAACCTCAAGTCCTTCGCAATTTAACATCGCAAATGGCTTTAAATTACACTGACCAAGTTTGGTGTTGATCTGAATAAATCTCTAGGAGGAGTTCGTTAAAGTACAACCCCTGAAAATGGCAAAAACAACACAAATTTTGCAAGGAAAATTCAAAATAACCGACTTCCTGTTGGGATTAGGATTTCGTACCAAGAGACTTTTTTGTAGGTATTGGTGTGTTACATGTGTGTACCAATTTTTGTACATGTACGTGAAACATAGCTCGATGCGCACTCCGTTGAAAGTGTATAGGTGGTGCTATCGAGCCATTTTGCCACACCCGATGGAATATTGGCCTTCAGATCTGTTCAGGCCAGGACTTTTATCACACATGTGAAGTTTGGGGAAGATCGGACATTTTATGCCTGAGTTATAACATCTTTTATTCCCATGGCGAGACTTTGAATTTTGTCACGGCGCCATGGACACGCCCTTTAACAAAAACTCAAGATCTCCACAATTTAACATTGCACAGGCCTTTAGATTAGACTGACCACAAAAAATACATTAATGTCAAAAGATTTCTAGGAGTAGTTTGTCGCAGCGTAAAACATGTCACTTCCTGTTGCCAGCAGGTGGCGCTATGACTATAACTGAATATAGCCATGTAGATCTGTAAAGGGCAGAAGTCTTATCTAACATGTGAAGTTTGGGGCAGATTAGACATTGTATGTCTGAGTTACAGCAAGTTCCTTTTTCATGGCGAAACATCGAAATTTGTCAGGCCGCCATGGACACGCCCTTTAACGAAACCTCAAGATCTTCGCAATTTAACATCGCAAAGGCCTTAAGATTTAACTGACCAAGTTTGGTGTTGATCTGAATAAATCTCTAGGAGGAGTTCGTTAAAGTACAACCCCTGAAAATGGCAAAAACAACGCCAATACCTGATGGAATATTGGCCTACAGATGTGTTCAGGCCAGGACTCTTATCACACATGTGAAGTTTGGGGAAGATAGGACATTTTATGCCTGAGTTATAACATCTTGTATTCCCATGGCGAGACATCAAACTTCGTCATGGCGCCATGGACACGCCTTTTAACGAAAACTCAAGATCTTCACAACTTAACATCGCACAGGCCTTTAGATTAGACTGACCACAAAAAAGACATTGATGTCATAAAATTTCTAGAAGTAGTTAGTCGCAGTGTAAAATATGTCACTTCCTGTTGCCAATAGGTGGCGCTATGACTATAACTGAATATGGGCATGTCAATCTGTTCAGGTTCAGAGTCTCATCAAACATGTGAAGTTTGGGGCAGATTGGACATTGTATGTCTGAGTTATAGCAACTTCATTTTTCATGGCGAATTATCGAAATTCGCCAGGCCGCCACGGACACACCCTTCAACGAAAACTCAAGATCTTCGCAATTTAACATCGCAAAGGCCTTTAGATTAGGCATACCAAATTTGGTGTTGATTTGAAGAAATCTCTAGGAGGAGTTCGTTAAAATACAACACATGGAAATGACCAAAATTACACAAAATTTGCTCATAATATTAAAAATAACCAACTTCCTGTTGGGTTTAGAATTTTGCTGCAAGAGTCTTTTTTGTAGGTATTGGTGTGTTACATATGTGTGCCAATTTTCGTGCATGTACGTGAAACATAGCTGGAAGGCTGTTGATTTTCTTAGTATAGCTGGCGCTGTCGAGCCATTTTGACACACCCTCTTCTGAATCCTATATCAGACGAAACTTTTCACCAGGTTTGACGCATGTGCAAAGTTTCATGACTTTTTGAGCATGTTTAAGCCCTCAAAAATGCGATTCATTCGGGAGAATAATAATAATAATAATAATAATAAACAAAGCAGATACAAGAGGGTCCTCGCACCTCGGTGCTCGGGCCCTAATTAAAGCTGCAAGCAGCGATGAACGGGCCCTCGCACCCGGGCTCACCGCCAGCGAGTGGCTTTAGTAAATAGATGAACGGTGAGAAATATGCATTTAAACTCATAAATATAAGTGGAATATATCAATGTTTATTCCATATATGTGCCAATCTTTCTGTTGCCAGCAGGTGGCGCTATCATTATAATGGAATATTGGCCTTCAGATGTGTTCAGGTCAGGACTCTTATCAAACATGCAGATTCTGGGGAAGATTGAACATTTTATGCCTGAGTTACAATAACTTCTCTTGCTGTGGCAAAACATCAAATTTTGTCATGGCGCCATGGACACGCCCTTTAACAAAAACTGAAGATCTCCACAATTTAACATTGCACAGGCCTTAAGATTAGACTGACCACAAAAAATACATTAATGTCAAAAGATTTCTAGGAGTAGTTTGTCGCAGCGTAAAACATGTCACTTCCTGTTGCCAGCAGGTGGCGCTATGACTATAACTGAATATGGGCATGTAGATATGTTAAGGGCAGAAGTCTTATCTAACATGTGAAGTTTGGGGCAGGATTGGACATTGTATGTCTGAGTTACAGCAACTTCCTTTTTCATGGCGAAACATCAAAATTTGTCAGGCCACCATGGACACGCCCTTTAACGAAACCTCAAGATCTTCGCAATTTAACATCGCAAAGGCCTTTAGATTTAACTGACCAAGTTTGGTGTTCATCTGAATAAATCTCTAGGAGGAGTTCGTTAAAGTACAACCCCTGAAAATGGCAAAAACAACGCCAATTTTGCAGAGAAAATTCTAAATAACCGACTTCCTGTTGGGATTAGGATTTCGTAGCAAGAGACTTTTTGTAGGTATTGGTGTGTTACATGTGTGTACCAATTTTTGTACATGTACGTGAAACATAGCTCGAGGTGCACTCCGTTGAAAGTGTATAGGTGGCGCTATAGAGCCATTTTGCCACACCCGATGGAATATTGGCCTTCAGATCTGTTCAGGACAGGACTTTTATCACACATGTGAAGTTTGGGGAAGATCGGACATTTTATGCCTGAGTTATAACATCTTTTATTCCCATGGCGAGACTTTGAATTTTGTCACGGAGCCATGGACACGCCCCTTAACGAAAACTCAAGATCTTCTCAATTTAACATTGCACAGGCCTTTAGATTATACTGACCATAAAAAAGACATTGATGTCAAAAAATTTCTAGGAGTAGTCTGTCGAAGTGTAAAATATGTCACTTCCTGTTGCCAGCAGGTGGCGCTATGACTATAACTGAATATGGGCATGTAAATATGTTCAGGACAGGAGTCTTATTAAACATGTGAAGTTTTGGGCACATTGGACATTGTATGTCTGAGTTATAGCAACTTCATTTTTCATGGCGAATCATCGAAATTCGCCAGGCCGCCACGGACACGCCCTTTAACGAAAACTCAAAATCTTCGCAATTTAACATCGCAAAGGCCTTTAGATTAGGCATACCAAATTTGGTGTTGATCTGAATAAGTTTCTAGGAGGAGTTCGTTAAAATACAACTCATGGAAATGGCAAAAATGACACAAAATTTGCTCATAATATTAAAAATAACTGACTTCCTGTTGGGTTTAGAATTTTGCTCTAAGAGACTTTTTTGTAGGTATTGGAGAGTTACATGTGTGTACCGATTTTCATACATGTACGTGAAACATAGCTTGAGGCGCACACCGTTGAACATGTATAGGTGGCGCTGTCGAGTCATTTTGCCACACCCACTTCTGAAACCCATATCAGATGTACATTTTCGCCGGTTCTGAGGTGTGTGCAAAGTTTCATGACTTTTTGAGTATGTTTAGGCCCTCAAAAATGCGATTCATCCTGGAGAATAATAATAATAATAATAATAATAATAATAATAAACGGAGCAATTCCAAGAGGGTCCTCACACCATCGGTGCTCGGGCCCTAATTAAAGCTGCAAGCAGCGATGAACGGGCCCTCGCACCCGGGCTCACCGGCAGCGAGTGGCTTTAGTAAATAGGTGAACGGTGAGAAATATGCATTTAAACTCATAAATATAAGTAGAATATATCAATGTTTATTCCATATATGTTCCAATCTTCCTGTTGCCAGCAGGTGGCGCTATCATTATAATGGAATATTTGCCTTCAGATGTGTTCAGGGCTGCACTCTTATCGAACATGTGAAGTTTGGGGAAGATCAAACATTTTATGCCTGAGTTACAACAACTTCTCTTGCTGTGGCGAGACATCAAATTTTGTCATTTTTGCCATGGACATGTTCTTTAACAAAAACTCAAGATTGCCACAATTTAACATTACACAGGCCTTTAGATTAGACTGACCACAAAAATACATTAATGTCAAAAAATCTCTAGGAGTAGTTTGTCTCAGCGTAAAATATGTCATTTCCTGTTGCCAGCAGGTGCTCTTTGACTATAATTGAATATGGGCATGTAGATCTGTTAAGGGCAGAAGTCTTATCTAACATGCGAAGTTTGGGGCAGATTGGACATTGTATGTCTGAGTTACAGCAACTTCCTTTTTCATGGCGAAACATCGAAATTTGTCAGGCCGCCATGGACACTCCCTTTAACGAAATCTCAAGATCTTCCCAATTTTACATCGCAAAGGCCTTTAGATTTAACTGACCAAGTTTGATGCTGATCTGAATAAATCTCTAGGAGGAGTTCGTTAAAGTACAACCCCTGAAAATGCCAAAAACAACACCAATTTTGCAGAGAACATTCTAAATAACTGACTTCCTGTTTAGATTCGGATTTCGTACCAAGAGACTTTTTCGTAGATATTGGTGTGTTACATGTGTGTACCGATTTTTGTACATGTACGTGAAACATAGCTTGAGGCGCACTCCATTGAAAGTGAATATGCACTCAGTTGAAAGTGTATAGGTGGCGCTATCGAGCCATTTAGCCACACCCAATGGAATATTGGCCTTCAAATCTGTTCAGGCCAGGACCCTTATCACACATGTGAAGTTTGGGCAAGATCGGACATTTTATGCCTGAGTTATAACATCTTTTATTCCCTTGGCGACACATCAAACTTCGTCAAGGCGCCATGGACACGCCTTTTAACGAAAACTCAAGATCTTCACAACTAAACATCACACAGGTCTTTAGATTAGACTGACCACAAAAAAGACATTGATATCATAAAATTTCTAGGAGTAGTTTGTCGCAGTGTAAAATATGTCACTTCCTGTTGCCAATAGGTGGCGCTATGACTATAACTGAATATTGGCATGTAGATCTGTTCAGGTCAAGAGTCTTATCCAACATGTGAAGTTTGGGGCAGATTGGACATTGTATGTCTGAGTTACACCAACTTCCTTTTTCACGGCGAAACATCGAAATTTGTCAGGCCGCCATGGACACGCCCTTTAACGAAACCTCAAGTCCTTCGCAATTTAACATCGCAAATGGCTTTAGATTACACTGACCAAGTTTGGTGTTCATCTGAATAAATCTCTAGGAGGAGTTCGTTAAAGTACAACCCCTCAAAATGGCAAAAACAACACCAATTTTGCAGGGAAAATTCAAAATAACCGACTTCCTGTTGGGATTATGATTTCGTACCAAGAGACTTTTTTGTAGATATTGGTGTGGTACATGTGTGTACCAATTTTTGTACATGTACGTGAAACATAGATCGAGGCGCACTCCGTTGAAAGTGTATAGGTGGCGCTATCGAGCCATTTTGCCACAGCCGATGGAATTTTGGCCTTCAGATCTGTTCAGGCCAGGACTTTTATCAAACATGTGAAGTTTGGGGAAGATCGTACATTTTATGCCTGAGTTATAACATCTTTTATTCCCATGGCGAGACTTTGAATTTTGTCATGGCGCCATGGACACGCCCCTTAACGAAAACTCAAGATCTTCACAATTTAACATTGCACAGGCCTTTAGATTAGACTGACCATAAAAAAGACATTGATGTCAAAAAATTTCTAGGAGTAGTCTGTCGAAGTGTAAAATATGTCACTTCCTGTTGCCTATAGGTGGCGCTATGACTATAACTGAATATGGGCATGTAAATATGTTCAGGTCAGGAGTCTTATTAAACATGTGAAGTTTTGGGCACATTGGACATTGTATGTCTGAGTTATAGCAACTTCATTTTTCATGGCGAATCATCGAAATTCGCCAGGCCACCACGGACACGCCCTTTAATGAAAACTCAAAATCTTCGCAATTTAACATCGCAAAGGCCTTTAGATTAGACATACCAAATTTGGTGTTGATCTGGAGGAGTTGAAGTTTCTAGGAGGAGTTCGTTAAAATACAACTCATGGAAATGGCAAAAATGACACAAAATTTGCTCATAATATTAAAAATAACCGACTTCCTGTTGGGATTAGGATTTCGTACCAAGAGACTTTTTTGTAGGTACTGGTGTGTTACATGTGTGTACCGATTTTTGTAGATGTACGTGAAACGGAGCTATGAAACCATATCAGACGTCAATTTTCATCAGTTCTGAGGTGTGTGCAAAGTTTCATGAATTTTTGAGTATGTTTAGGCCCTCAAAAATGCGATTAAGTTTGGAGAATAATAATAATAATAATAATAATAATAAACGGAGCAATTCCAAGAGGGTCCTCGCACCATCGGTGTTCGGGCCCTAACTATAGCTGCAAGCAGCGATGGCGGGCTCAAGCCATCAGTGCAAACGCCACCCCGGTGGCACAAACTGTGCCCAGCGGGCATAAGCATTTACAGTAACCCTCTGGCAATCAAGTTTTAAGGGATACGGCAGTTAAAGGGTTAATCCAACCCATCTAGACTTTGAAATCACATACACAGAACAATATATATAACTTTAGTAACACTTTATTTTAATATATATAAAAAATGTATAAGGTGTGCATTGTAGCTGACACCTAAATTAACGATTACAGTTGTTTTTATGACTGTAAGTCATTTTCTTCAAATGCTACTGACGTTAGAAATGTGTATAACAATATCACATGTAATTTAGAGACGGTCCCTAAATTTGAGACTCTCGAATGTCCAATGTGAAGCCAACTTTATGCCTGTTTTTTTTTTGTTTACTTTCTTTAGTTTTCTTTTCTCTGTGCCTGATTGTTGATGTCCTTTACCCGGGCATAGATGTCCATCCATCAATTACGAACAGTGAGCCGCAAACATGAGATGCGAGCGGTCGCGAGCGCGGACGGGAGAATGGAGCATGTTTTTTTTGTTTTTTTTTGAGCAACTGGGATGGTGCCCCCTCTGGGAGTTGGTGCCCTATGAAGAATGCGTACTCTGCATATAGGGAGTGGCGGTACTATCTGGAAGATATATTCCTCAAACCATCGTACAAGAGGAGGTGATGCTAGTCCTTCAAGAATCACTCAAAACCTATCTGTTCATAAAGCTTATATATAAGGTCTTAATAAATAATATTCCACAATACGTCATGCTATTCTAATTAAGTCATTTTTTGGGATCTTTTACGTCTCTCAGAACCTGACACATTGTAATTCTGAGACTCCAGGAAAGTTGCAGTTCTGGAAAATGGTGGCACTGTCAACTAAATGCTCTCTGATAGTGTCACACCTAATTCTTCACTTTAATTCTTAATTCTTTTGCAGTTTATGTTTTTCTGTTCTTCTCCACCTGTTTTTTTTTCTGACCCTTCTGACCCAGTAAGCATTTTGCTGTCCAGTGGTCATGTCTTTACTTTGCAATTACTGTAGTGATCTAATTTTGAATATTTCTCATGAGGATCTAATAATTTTGGTTTTTTCAGTCTGAGTGAAATGTCTTTTTTCCAGTCTTCATGGTCAACTACGTATATATCACACTCATTGCCTTCTCTAGTGCAGCTCAACCAATTCACATCCCATCCGTCAATATTTGTGATATCACAAATCCCGGAAAATGCTTGTTGTAGTCCAATGCCGTTGCTGTTGATAATAGGATTAAGCAAGTGTAGAACACGTACAAACAGAGTTCATGTAGACAGATGTAGATGCATAACAAATGTCTTTCTTTATTACTTGAGCTTCATTAAACATGATCTCAAACTTCTTGTGGCCGCTCCTTGTTCACATGTACACACAAAGCCATACCTTATGAACCGCATACAACTAGAATCCACCTTACGGGCTAATCTGCCATGCGCTCAAAAACTGCTTCCCAGTTACCAACACTGCAACACACACAGTTTTGCTTAGGTGCTCTAATTAAACATAACCACAGCACTACCCAGTGGACAAAACCTTTACCATCCCCAAAATGTCTCCTACTCTATATATATATATATATATATATATATATATATATATATAACATAGATAACATAGCAAATGTTTAAACTGAGAAAGTTTACAATTTTATGCACAAAATGAGCTCATTTCAATTTTGATTTCTGCTACAGGTCTCAAAATAGTTGGGACGGGGCATGTTTACCATGGTGTAGCATCTCCTTTTCTTTTCAAAACAGTTTGAAGACGTCTGGGCATTGAGGCTATGAGTTGCTGGAGTTTTGCTGTTGGAATTTGATCCCATTCTTGCCTTATATAGATTTCCAGCTGCTGAAGAGTTCGTGGTCGTCTTTGACGTATTTTTCGTTTAATGATGTGCCAAATGTTCTCTATAGGTGAAAGATCTGGACTGCAGGCAGGCCAGGTTAGCACCCGGACTCTTCTACGACGAAGCCATGCTGTTGTTATAGCTGCAGTATGTGGTTTTGCATTGTCCTGCTGAAATAAACAAGGCCTTCCCTGAAATAGACATTGTTTGGAGGGAAGCATATGTTGCTCTAAAACCTTTATATACCTTTCAGCATTCACAGAGCCTTCCAAAACATGCAAGCTGCCCATACCGTATGCACTTATGCACCCCCATACCATCAAAGATGCTGGCTTTTGAATTGAACGCTGATAACATGCTGGAAGGTCTCCCTCCTCTTTAGCCCGGAGGACACGGCGTCCGTGATTTCCAACAAGAATGTCAAATTTGGACTCGTCTGACCATAAAACACTATTCCACTTTGAAATAGTCCATTTTAAATGAGCCTTGGCCCACAGGACACGACGGCGCTTCTGGACCATGTTCACATATGGCTTCCTTTTTGCATGATAGAGCTTTAGTTGGCATCTGCTGATGGCACGGCGGATTGTGTTTACCGACATTGGTTTCTGAAAGTATTCCTGGGCCCATTTAGTAATGTCATTGACACAATCATGCCGATGAGTGATGCAGTGTCGTCTGAGAGCCCGAAGACCACGGGCATCCAATAAAGGTCTCCGGCCTTGTCCCTTACGCACAGAGATTTCTCCAGTTTCTCTGAATCTTTTGATGATGTTATGCACTGTAGATGATGAGATTTGCAAAGCCTTTGCAATTTGACGTTGAGGGACATTGTTTTTAAAGTTTTCCACATTTTTTTTACGCAGTCTTTCACAGATTGGAGAGCCTCTGCCCATCTTTACTTCTGAGAGACTCTGCTTCTCTAAGACAAAGCTTTTATAGCTAATCATGTTACAGACCTGATATCAATTAACTTAATTAATCACTAGATGTTCTCCCAGCTGAATCTTTTCAAAACTGCTTGGTTTTTTAGCCATTTGTTGCCCCCGTGCCAACTTTTTTGAGACCTGTAGCAGGCATTAAATTTTAAATGAGCTAATTAAGTGGATAAAAGTGTAAAATTTCTCAGTTTAAACATTTGCTACGTTATCTATGTTCTATTGTGAATAAAATATTGGCTCATGTGATTCTGAAATTCCTTTAGTTTTCATTTTATTAAAATTTAAAAAACGTCCCAACTTTTCCGGAATTCGGGTTGTATATATATATATATGTATATATATATATATATATATAAAATTCAAGTGTACATTTTACTTTTATTGCATATTGAAATAAATATTTCTGAGTTCTGTATCAATCTGTGTTGTTGTTTGTTTATTTTAATTTTTCTTACGAAGATAACTGACCCTTTATTTTCCTTTGTAATAAATGTGCTTATAAACCAAGAACAAGCTATTTATAGCTGTATTTATCAACTGCTTAGTATTGACTATTAATGTTAAGACAAGGCTTTATAAAGCATAAACTGACTATTTACTAATGAGTGCAGTTATTATGAAGTGTTATCAATGCATTTGCTAATGTTAAAAAATTAGACATTATTTTACAGTGTTATAAAATCCTTTAATGACTTATAAGCATTTGTGAAAGTTCTGCTTGCATTACAGCTTAGTCTTGATCTGTGAGCTGAACAGATTTACTGTTACATCCATGAGATTATGAAAATTCAGATACATGTCATGTCACAGGGTGTCAGAGGTCAGTATCAAATGAGTTTGAAATTATTATTTGCAGCACAAATAAGGTTTTTTAGGATTTTTAAAAATCCCTAAACTGTCAGAAAAGGATAAGGCCTAAGATATTTCTATGTGAGTGGCTAAATTTATTTTTGTTTTTATAATTATAATGCATAAACTATGAAATTATACACAATGTATAAAAAAGTACACCATTTTTTGTTTTCCAATGTTTTTTATTTATTTATTTATTTAATGTATTTTTTTGGATTTACATAAAAAAAATAGCCTACTTCAATAATTCAAACAGCTTGAATAAAACCCGTTAATATTTATTATAGACCCCGTGCCAACTTTTTTGAGACCTGTAGCAGGCATTAAATTTTAAATGAGCTAATTAAGTGGATAAAAGTGTAAAATTTCTCAGTTTAAACATTTGCTACGTTATCTATGTTCTATTGTGAATAAAATATTGGCTCATGTGATTCTGAAATTCCTTTAGTTTTCATTTTATTAAAATTTAAAAAACGTCCCAACTTTTCCGGAATTCGGGTTGTATATATATATATATGTATATATATATATATATATATAAAATTCAAGTGTACATTTTACTTTTATTGCATATTGAAATAAATATTTCTGAGTTCTGTATCAATCTGTGTTGTTGTTTGTTTATTTTAATTTTTCTTACGAAGATAACTGACCCTTTATTTTCCTTTGTAATAAATGTGCTTATAAACCAAGAACAAGCTATTTATAGCTGTATTTATCAACTGCTTAGTATTGACTATTAATGTTAAGACAAGGCTTTATAAAGCATAAACTGACTATTTACTAATGAGTGCAGTTATTATGAAGTGTTATCAATGCATTTGCTAATGTTAAAAAATTAGACATTATTTTACAGTGTTATAAAATCCTTTAATGACTTATAAGCATTTGTGAAAGTTCTGCTTGCATTACAGCTTAGTCTTGATCTGTGAGCTGAACAGATTTACTGTTACATCCATGAGATTATGAAAATTCAGATACATGTCATGTCACAGGGTGTCAGAGGTCAGTATCAAATGAGTTTGAAATTATTATTTGCAGCACAAATAAGGTTTTTTAGGATTTTTAAAAATCCCTAAACTGTCAGAAAAGGATAAGGCCTAAGATATTTCTATGTGAGTGGCTAAATTTATTTTTGTTTTTATAATTATAATGCATAAACTATGAAATTATACACAATGTATAAAAAAGTACACCATTTTTTGTTTTCCAATGTTTTTTATTTATTTATTTATTTAATGTATTTTTTTGGATTTACATAAAAAAAATAGCCTACTTCAATAATTCAAACAGCTTGAATAAAACCCGTTAATATTTATTATAGACCCCGTGCCAACTTTTTTGAGACCTGTAGCAGGCATTAAATTTTAAATGAGCTAATTAAGTGGATAAAAGTGTAAAATTTCTCAGTTTAAACATTTGCTACGTTATCTATGTTCTATTGTGAATAAAATATTGGCTCATGTGATTCTGAAATTCCTTTAGTTTTCATTTTATTAAAATTTAAAAAACGTCCCAACTTTTCCGGAATTCGGGTTGTATATATATATATATGTATATATATATATATATATATAAAATTCAAGTGTACATTTTACTTTTATTGCATATTGAAATAAATATTTCTGAGTTCTGTATCAATCTGTGTTGTTGTTTGTTTATTTTAATTTTTCTTACGAAGATAACTGACCCTTTATTTTCCTTTGTAATAAATGTGCTTATAAACCAAGAACAAGCTATTTATAGCTGTATTTATCAACTGCTTAGTATTGACTATTAATGTTAAGACAAGGCTTTATAAAGCATAAACTGACTATTTACTAATGAGTGCAGTTATTATGAAGTGTTATCAATGCATTTGCTAATGTTAAAAAATTAGACATTATTTTACAGTGTTATAAAATCCTTTAATGACTTATAAGCATTTGTGAAAGTTCTGCTTGCATTACAGCTTAGTCTTGATCTGTGAGCTGAACAGATTTACTGTTACATCCATGAGATTATGAAAATTCAGATACATGTCATGTCACAGGGTGTCAGAGGTCAGTATCAAATTAGTTTGAAATTATTATTTGCAGCACAAATAAGGTTTTTTAGGATTTTTAAAAATCCCTAAACTGTCAGAAAAGGATAAGGCCTAAGATATTTCTATGTGAGTGGCTAAATTTATTTTTGTTTTTATAATTATAATGCATAAACTATGAAATTATACACAATGTATAAAAAAGTACACCATTTTTTGTTTTCCAATGTTTTTTATTTATTTATTTATTTAATGTATTTTTTTGGATTTACATAAAAAAAATAGCCTACTTCAATAATTCAAACAGCTTGAATAAAACCCGTTAATATTTATTATAGACCACTGTAACTGTCTATAATCTTACAAACAAGTTTATTATTAAAATAAAAGTGTGTACACCAGATAAATTGGACGATAAAGAAATTGCTATCAATAGTATAATAGAGCATGTTTTAGGTTTAGATGCAGAAATGGACAAATCAAATGTAAAAAAAAATGTACTTGATTTAATTAAATATAGATTAATTCTTGTAAGAGCAAAATAAATAAATAAATACGTACACACATAAAAAAGCAGCCAAGACGAATGAGTTTGCTTTTTTATATAGATTAAAATTGAACACAGAGGCAGCTGGTAAATGCGGTCACTTTAATATTCAAATCCAGTAGATCCAGTTCAGATTTATTTCTCAACGGTTTATGTTCACATGGTTTCTTTTTGTTTATATTCGCCAAGCTATTATGTATTTTGAAATAATCTTGTCCGTGCAAGATTGCCTTGTCTTCGTTCGTACGACGAAAGGCAGAATCCTGCAGCTCGAGAGATGTTATTCTGCCAGTCGCGCTTTCAAATAGTCTTGCCAGGGGCGGCTGGCCAATAGAGGGCGCTAGGGCGCCGCCCCCCCATGAGCATATACCATAGACTGCAGTCAAATACATGTAAATACATAAATAAATCATATATAAAATTATCAATATTTGTGTGTTTGAGATAGTAAATGCAGCTAGTATATTTGAAAAATATTATAGAAATTCAAAATGTTTGTTTTTCTACACGTCCCGTCTAGATCTGTACACGTGATCAGCTCTGGGGCGCTGGAGAAAGCGCCCCAGAAAGGCGGGTCTTTGGAGCAGTTTAGCCAATTGCTGATTTTAGATATAAATGTTTGACATAAACTGTAGCCAATCAGCGAGCTAAAATCTAGTCAGCTATGGGCGCTTCGCCTAGCGCCCCAAACTGCGCGCGGCCGCGAGGCGCGAGCAATGGGCGCGAGCCACTACTAAAGTATCGAGTTTATTATGTTTATTTACTGTACATTTTGTGGAACATTTGTTTGAAATCACTCAAAATTGTTGCAGGTAATAGTTGTATTTAATCAGCTAATTAATGACTAAGTATTTTGTTTGAGTTAAATTTCAAATGCAAATAGAAAGTTTGTGCAATATGTTTGTTTTTGTGCAAAATTGCCTCAACCTTTTAATATTGGCATTAAATAATTACTTTTCACAGAGCACTGGTATCCTGGGTGGTTATTAATTATAATAGGATTTTTTTATTTATATAGCCTTTCCAACAAAGTCGCTTTACAATATAGGCCTAGGTTAAGGAATTGAACTAAATAAACCTCAACATCAAAGATAGACATACCAAGGGCAGATATAAATATACAGAGTTCAGTTACAAAAGTTAGGTTAAAGATTCAAGCAAGTAACATAAACATTAATAATAAGGTAAAATGTAAAGATTCTGAGCTAAAGAGTAATATTCAGACAAAAAAAAAAGGTTTTGAAGGAGAAAAGGGTGAATGCTTGACAGACGTCTTGAGCAAAAGCATTCCACAACCTGGGAGCCACAATGCTATAAGACCTGGTGTCCCATGGTTACCAAGGCCAAGCTATTTAAAATAACCGAATATGACAGCCCCACCTAACATAATTTTCACCAGCCGCCACTGAGTCTTGCACACTTAAACGGGTCACAAACACCTGCATTTAGCTCTTGTTGTGTTATAATGGGTGTATTGTGTGCATTTGTGGTAAAATTTTATTTTAAAAAGCTCTTAAACAAGAATAAATTCGTTAGTTTTGAGCTCGACACTGTACGCGCGGATCGGAGCGGTGATTTCAGATAGGCAGCCACAAATATTTCATTTTCACACAAACAGTTCAAAAACATCTGAATTTAGCTCTTGGTGTGTTCTAATTGGTGAATTGTGTGATATCGCTGTAATATGTTATTATTAAAAGCTATAAAACAAGAATAAACTCGTTTTTTCTGAGCTCGTCATTCCACACGCTCGTGCTCAGAGCGGTGATTCATCTCTCGTATTTCTCACGTATCACTGATCACACATCAATTATTAATGAGCCCTGACCCTGTAATAATCATATATGTTGGTTTAGCTTGTCAGTGTGAATTAAATCTAAGTATTTATTTGTATTTTTAACCGTTTTAAAAGAGAAACTAAATGAGAGTCTCCTCCCTTTTTTACTCCGGGAATTGCACCTGTAGGGGCGCTATTTCTCTCAGACAAAGGAAGTCTAAGCACATATACTCAAACAGAGGGACAGAGTGAGATGAGATGTCTGACAGTTTTTTATAATTTTCTGTTATCCATACTGTGTTGTAAAGTCGTAAAACTATGCATATTTCCTCAGAATGACTTTTACATCTGTATGAAAAAGTTATTTGAGGTGTTAAAAAATTAAAAAATACAATACAATTAATGATTCCCTTTTTACGGTCATTTAAAAAAATCACCACGGCAAAACCATTCAAGCTATCCAAAATCCATTTGCAAATTAAATTCCTCAATGTTTTTGCATCATGTAGACAAAGTTTGGTGTGTATAGTGTTACTCTCCTCGGAGCAGTATGCATTAATTCACAGCTAAATGTAAAAAAAATCCACATTCAAATCAAAATAGCCGACTTCCTGTTGGTCGTAGCTGATGACTAATAATAATATTAATAATAATAATAATAATAAATATAGCTGCAAGCAGCGATGTCGGGCTCAAGCCATCAGTGCAACACCACCCCCGGTGGCATCAGGTAAACTGTGCCCAGCGGGCACATATATTCACAATAGCCCTCTGGCAGTCAGGTTTTAAGGGATACGGCATTTAAAGGGTTAATCCGAATCATCTAGACTTTGAAAATACATTCACAGAACAATATACTTAACTTTAGTAACACATTTTTTAGTCTGAGTTAAATTTGTTTTTTTTTGGCTCATTTTATCAGTGAAGGAAAAAATGCCTAATAATTCTGCACACCTGAATATAAGGAGTTTTGTTTTTCTCTTCCAGCCTTCATGGTCAACTACATATATATCACAATTGTTGCCTTCTATAGTGCAGCTAAACCAATTCTCATCCCATTCGTCCATTTTTGTATATCACAAATCCCGGACAATATTTGTTGTAGTCCAAACAATTTGTTCATTATAGTTTTTAAAAAGTGTTTTTTGTTAAATAAAATATCTCCTTTTGAATTGGACTTTCAGCTTAGTAACTTTGCAGAACTTTTTTATGCTGAAACAGCAACATTACAGCATAACTAAAGTTGAAAAAGTGAAAAATAATAATAGCACTCCTTTAATAGGCATTATTAAGCAGTTCATAAATACAGCTATAAATGTTTTGTTCTTGAGCTATAAAGTTCAATCATTGTATTTTCATACAAGTATAATTACAGTATTTTCAAACCAGTTATTTAGGAGTTGTCAGTAGTTTATGAGATCATTAAGAAAGTGAAATTAAATGATAAGTGAACTATTTTAGTGTAAATATATAATTCTTATTACTTAGACACATGATAATAGTTGGTCAGTGTGTTAATAACTGCTTTATTAACATATATTTCTGCTGTAATTCATGATAAAGTCAGGTTTTTATAAAACATTTAGTAGTTTCCAGCTATCTATTTTTGTGAGCTCATCTAAAGTGAAGACTATTTATACATTTAAAGCATTCACAAAGGAGATTTAAAGGATCATTCATCTACCAAACTAAAAAGTTAAACAACACAGAGGGATACAGAACACAGAAATATTTTTTCATGATGGAAAAAATGAAACTGTACAGCTGTACACTTGATAAAAAAATTATATATATATATACATGTATACAGTATATATGTATGTATGTATGTATGTATGTATGTGTGTGTACTGGCTTTGCAATGCCGTTGATAATAGGAGTAAGCAAGTTTAAAACACATACAAACAGAGTCCATGCAGACGGATGTAGATTCATAACAAATGTCTTTCTTTATTACTTGAGCTCCATTAAACGTGATCTCAAACTTCTTGCTCTTGTTGATCCTGGTTCACATGTCACACAAAGCCATACTTTATGGACCGCATACAACTAGAATCCTCCTTGCGAACTTTTTTATTTATTTATTTATTTATTTACTTATTATTATTATTATTATTATTTTTTTTTTTTTGGATTTACATTTTAAAAGATTAGCCTACTTCATTCTAAACAGCTTGAATAAAACCTGTTAATATTTATTATAGATCACTGTAACTGTCTATAATCTAACAAACAAGTTATGAAAATAAAAGTGTGTACACCAGATAAATTGGACGATAAAGAACTTGTTAACAATAGTAAAATAGAGCAAGTTTTAGGTTTTTAGGCATTTAGATGCAGAAATGGACAAATCAAATGTAAAATAAAATGTCATCGATTTAATTAAAAATAGATTATTTCTTGTTAGAGGAATATAATAATAATAAATAAATACTTAAATACATACATACATACATACATACATACATACACACATAAAAAAGCAGCCAAGACGAATGATTTTCTGTATTTTTTTTATAGATTAAAATTGAAGCAGCTGGTAAATGCGGTCACTTAATATTCAAATCCAGTAGATCCACTTCCGATTTATTTCTCAATGGTTTATGTTCACGTGGCTGTTTTCGTTTATATTTGCCAAGCTATTATGTATTTTGAAATAATCTTGTCTGTGATGTGTTCGTTCGTACGACGAAAGGCAGAATCCTGCAGCTCCAGAGATATATGTTATTCTGCCAGTCTTGCTTTCAAATAGTCTTTCACACTTAAACGGGTCTTTTTTCACCTGCATTTAGCTCTTGTTGTGTTATAATGGGTGTATTGTGTGCATTTGTGGTAATATTTTATTTTAAAAAGCTCTTAAACAAGAATAAATTCATTAGTTTTGAGCTCTGAGACACGCGCTGATCGGAGGCGGGGATTTTAGATAGGCAGTCGCAAATATTTCATTTTCACACAAACAGTTCAAAAACATCTGAATTTAGCTCTTGGTGTGTTCTAATTGGTGAAATGTGTGATATCGCTGTAACATTTTATTTTAAATAGCTATAAAACAAGAATAAACTAGTTTTTTCTGAGCTCGTCATTCCACACGCTCGTGCTCATAGCTGTGATTCATCTCTCGTATTTCTCACGTATCACTGATCACACATCAATTATTAATGAGCCCTGACCCTGTAATAATCATATATGTTGGTTTAGCTTGCCAGTGTGAATTAAATCTAAGTATTAATTTGTATTTTTAACCGATTTAAAAGTGAATCTAAAAGAGAGTCTCCGCCCTTTCAGTCGAATTTCCCTTTCAGGAATTGCACCTGTAGGGGCGCATTTTCTCTCAGACAATGTAAGTCTCAGCACATATACTCAAACAGAGGGACAGAGTGAGATGAGATGTCTGACAGTTTTTTTTAATTTTCTGTTATCCATACAGTGTTGTAAAGTCGTGAAACTATCCATATTTACTCAGAATGACTTTTTTTCTGTATGAAAAAAGGTTTTGAAGTGTTTGCTATTTAAAAATGCAGGACAATTAATAATTCCCTTTTTACCGACATTTAAAAAATTCACCACGACAAAACCGTTCAAGCTATCCAAAATCCATTCGCAATTTAAATTCCTCAATGTTTTGGCATCATGTAGACAAAGTTTGGTGTGTATAGTGTTACTCTCCTCTGAGCAGTATGCATTAATTCACAGCTAAATGTAAAAAAAATCCACATTCAAATAAAAATAGCCGACTTCCTGTTGGTCGTAGCTGATGACTGCGAATTAGAAAGTTGTCCGTCTTGATAAGAACAATTTATGTACCGAGTTTGGTGTCTGTAGCTAAAACTAACCCCCCCACTTTTGACAAAAGGTGGCGCTATAGAGTTCCTCTTCCACGCCCTCTTATGAACTTTTGCCAGTGTCTAGTTATCATTAATACTGATATGCATGGGCGGATCTACAGGGGGGCAAGGGGGGCAGGTGCCCCCCCACTCTAGAGCCTTGCCCCCCCAGCTGCCCCCCTAACTTTAATGATCCAAAAACTGTACTTACAAAAACAACCCACCACTATGTCCAATACATTTACCAAAAGTGAACAATTTCATTTTTAATTTTAAATGTATTATTCGCCCTCCCCCCCTGCCCCTCAAATACTTAGTTACGTCCCTGATTCAAACGTGCAGAGCGTTTAAACTGCTTCGGTGCGGTGGCCCTGCAACGAGAGACTGAGCTGCCCCGGACAGATCCTCTGAAGGTGAAGTGAGTTTCCCCAGGTGTAGTTTAAACACACGTTTAACTTAAAGTTACATTTGTAATGAATGTATTGTATGCTAAAGACGATTCAGCATCAGCAAAAACAGCGAGTCTATTACGTTCAGTAAAATCAGCGGTCAAATCGCTCCCTCGTGATTTGTAAGAGCACTCTTCTCTTTGATTAGCCTGATTTTGATTTTAGTAAAGACAAGAACAGCTTAATAAAAAATATAAAATATTGAGGGGCAGCGCTAGGGCTGGGCTAATGGGGCTTTAGCCCCGAAAGTTTTTAGTAAAGCCCCGATCATTTTGTTAAATTGTCTTTCTCACAGAGCAAAACAATTCATCAGAAAAACAAATGTGAATAAGATTACAGCGGCCGCGATTAACTAATCATGAACAGTGCATATTACATTTTTATTTATATTTTTCCCTTTGCATTAAAGGTACTTTTGACGTGCTTTTGCAACGTTGAGCATTGTAGCAAATCACAGACATGTCTGTTGATCACATCGGCCAATCAGAGGCGTTTAAATGAGTCGTTGTGCTGAAGATGTGTTTTGCGCGAGCTCACCGAGTTCACATTCGCAAACCTGTCATTATTATTGGCAATCAACTTAAGATGCAGATAAGAGATTCACTTGATATTATTATTGATGCTGCTCTGATGCACTACATTACGCAACGCTCTGTTTGTTGTTAGGAAGACTAAAAGTTCAGCGGTCTAGCTCATCAATGTCAAAATTATTAAATAAGTTAACAAATGCCTGGTAAAATGTAAGTAGATAATTTAATATTTGACTGTTTTACAATAGAAAAGTTCAACTTTTTTTTTTTATTTATTAAATTTTGCCTTTTTGAATTGAAAATATGCTATAATTTCCTTGATTCATTTATGTAAATTAAAAATAAAATATTAGTTGCAAATAGTTACAATTATTTCACTAATACAACAAGCCTTTCTTTTTCTTTATTCCCTTAAATCATTTTAATAAGTAATTAATTACTTTAAATAAAAATACCCAATTTTAGTTTGGGCTGTTACGTTACAACACACAATACATTGCCAGTTAGGAGATCGATCATTTGATTAGCTAAGCCTAAGCAGTCCTATTAAATCCAATTCCTCTCAGATATCACAGCAATGAAACCAGGTTACAACTGGGGAAATAACAAATACAATAGAATTAAGTAGTCTAAACATAACTGGTGTGTGTGTTGTGAATTAAAAAAGTTGTAGTGTGTAAGGGCATGATTAAACAATAACTACTGTAGTTTAAAAGTGTTTTTGTGTGGTTTTTTTTTTTTAAAGCAATTCATATATAGGGATTCCATGTACCCCTGCCACCCTGCCAAGACCTCTTGCCACCCCTTTGCCCCTGTAATGATGAGCCAGAGACGTTCGTATCCAAATGCAGCGCTTTATTAAAGAATGGTCAAACAGGCAGAAATCAGGAATGGCGTCAGGTGTGTCAGGGATAACCAGAGTCGAAACCAGAAACAAGCAGAGATCGGGGCAGGCAGCAGAGAATCAGAGTCGGAGTAATCAGTCCGAAGATCAAACACGGGAATGACAAAACACAGGGAGAAACGCTCGGAAATGTTAGACAGGCTAGACAAGACTTCGCATTGAGTGAGAGTGAGTGTGCTGCTTTTATGTGTGTGTGTAAATGAGGTGCAGGTGTGGCAAGGAAATTGGCTGATGAATGAGGTGCAGGTGTGGCAGGGTGATTGTGATGCAGTGACTCATGGGTAATGTAGTTCGGGTGTGGTGCAACAGTATGAGAGGTGCTAGTGTCCAAGTGACATCTGGTGGTTGATGGGTGGAATGGTCCTGAGTGGAGTGCCCTCTAATGAAGTTCATGGGCACTCCATCTAATAATCGTGACATAGCCCACCCCCAAAGGAGCGGCTTCCAGACACTCAAAACAATCTAGGAGGGCGGTGGAGCGGAGGCGGAACAGGGGGAGGGATGGAGGGCCAGGTCCATGAGGAAGTGCAGTGGACTGGGGCAGAGCAGGTGGAACTGGAGCCCTTCCTGGGCCTAACTCAGGAAAACAGGAGCCCCTCCTGGGCCTGGCATAGGAAACAGGGGCCCGACATGGGCTTAACTCGGGAACGGGAGCCCGCCATGGGCCTAACTCTGGAACAAGGGTCCACCAAGGCAGAGCAGGTGGCGTGGCAGCCCACCAGAGTGGAGCAGGTGGAGCTGAAGCCCACCAGGGAGGAGTAGAGGACCACCACAGCTGAGAAGATGGGACAGAAGCCCACCAGGGCGGAGCAGAGGACCACCACAGCTGAGAAGACGGGACAGAAGCCAACCAGGGCGGTGCAGAGGACCACCACAGCCGAGCAGATGGGACAGAAGCCCACCAGGGCGGTGCAGAGGACCACCACAGCCGAGCAGACGGGACAGAAGCCCACCAGGGCGGAGCAGAGGACCACCACAGCCGAGCAGACAGGACAGAAGCCCACCAGGGCGGAGCAGAGGACCACCACAGCCGAGCAGACGGGACAGAAGCCCACCAGGGCGGAGCAGAGGACCACCACAGCCGAGCAGACGGGACAGAAGCCCACCAGGGCGAAGCAGAGGACCACCACAGTGGAGTCGATGGCACCGGACCGCAAGTCTGCTCAGGTGGGACTGAAACAGAGAACATTGACAGGTTAATAGCGGCCTCCGTGGCCGTGATGAGATGGTAGCTGGCCTCCTTGGCCATTACAGGGCAGGCGGTTAGTTCATGGAGGACCTCCGTGGCCATGACAGGACAGACAGAGAGTTGGGGGATGGTCTCCGTAGCCCAGACCGGAATGAATGAGAGCTCATTGACGGCCTCCCTGGCCGTGACAGGATAGGACGAGAGCTCTGAGATGTGACGAGGCTCTGGGAGTTTGGCTGAGATGTGACGAGGCTCTGGTAGATCTTTGGTGATTTGATTGGGTTCATGAAGATCATTGATGACTTGACTTTGCTCATGAAGATCATTAATGACTTGACTTTGCTCATGAAGATCGTTGGTGACTTGACTTTGCTCATGAAGATCGTTGGTGACTTGACTTTGCTCATGAAGATCGTTGGTGACTTGACTTTGCTCATGAAAATCGTTGGTGACTTGACTTGGTTCCTGAGGATCAACTGTGACTTGACTTAGTTCATGGAGGTTAATAATGACTTGACTTTGCTCATGAAGATCATTGATGACTTGACTTTGCTCATGAAGATCATTGATGACTTGACTTTGCTCATGAAGATCATTGATGACTTGACTTAGTTCACGGAGGTTAATGGTGACTTGACTTTGCTCATGAAGATCATTGATGACTTTAATCGGTCCTTGAAGATCACCAGTGACTTGACTCTGTCTATGAAGAACACCAGTGACTAGCCTTGGCTCTGGAAAGTCCATGGTGACCAGCCTTGGTTCTGGAAAGTCCATGGTGACTAGCCCTGACTCTGGAAAGTCCATGGTGACTAGCCCTGACTCTGGAAAGTCCATGGTGACTAGCCCTGACTCTGGAAAGTCCATGGTGACTAGCCCTGACTCTGGAAAGTCCATGGTGACTAGCCCTGACTCTGGAAAGTCCATGGTGACTAGCCCTGACTCTGGAAAGTCCATGGTGACTAGCCCTGACTCTGGAGAGTTCACTGGAACCTGACTCGACTCTGGAGAGTTCACTGGAACCTGACTCGACTCTGGAGAGTTCACTGGAACCTGACTCGACTCTGGAGAGTTCACTGGAACCTGACTCGACTCTGGAGAGTTCACTGGAACCTGACTCGACTCTGGAGAGTTCACTGGAACCTGACTCGACTCTGGAGAGTTCACTGGAACCTGACTCGACGTCAGGTGTGTCAGGGATAACCAGAGTCGAAACCAGAAACAAGCAGAGATCGGGGCAGGCAGCAGAGAATCAGAGTCGGAGTAATCAGTCTGAAGATCAAACACGGGAATGACAAAACACAGGGAGAAACGCTCGGAAATGTTAGACAGGCTAGACAAGACTTCGCATTGAGTGAGAGTGAGTGTGCTGCTTTTATGTGTGTGTGTAAATGAGGTGCAGGTGTGGCAAGGAAATTGGCTGATGAATGAGGTGCAGGTGTGGCAGGGTGATTGTGATGCAGTGACTCATGGGTAATGTAGTTCGGGTGTGGTGCAACAGTATGAGAGGTGCTAGTGTCCAAGTGACATCTGGTGGTTGATGGGTGGAATGGTCCTGAGTGGAGTGCCCTCTAATGAAGTTCATGGGCACTCCATCTAATAATCGTGACAGCCCCCCCATGCAAAATTTTCTAGATCCACCACTGCTGATATGTGTTCTGAGTTTGATGAAATTCTAAGCATGTTATATGCCTCAAAATCACCTGAGAAGTATTCCAGTTTGACATGTTGCCACGTCAACAATATTTTTAGATATCAGTATCCCCCCAGCAGATTTATATCGGCTCTGTTTTAACATTATTCTGATGAAGTTTAAAGCAAATTGAGTAAAAATAAGATGCTGAAATCAAAGCATTTTGAAAATGACACACTTCCTGCTGACAGTTGGTGGCGCTATAACTTTGACTCCTAATAGTCACATATATGCGATCGACATCATACAGCGAATAATCTGATGAAGTTTTATTAAAATCAGGTAGTGTATGTGGATGCTATTAGACACGTCCTGTTTCTCATTTCTCGCCATAAATTCAACGCCTCGCCACGGGCAAACCGTTCGAGATATCAAAAATCCCCTGGCAATTTTTCATCCCCAATGTCTTGAGATCATGTTGACCGAGTTTGGTGGCACTCACCTAAAAACCTATGACAAGTATTTCAAATTCCAGAGTAAGCGCTTTCTACATAACTCTAAATAGCTGACTTCCTGTTGGGCGGAGCCTATGACATGCAAAACAAAAGTTGTTCGGCACGATGAGATCTATATGTGTACTGAGTTTCATATGAATATGTGCAAGTATGTGTGAGCTATACATCAACATTTCTGACTGTGTTCCAGGGGGCGCCGTAGAGCCCCTGTGCCACGCCCGGGTCCCAGCCTCTGCAGGCTCCTAAAGGCCACAGATTCCAGAGTGTGCGCAAATTTTCAAGAGTTTTTGAGTATGTTCAGGACCCCAAAAGCCCCCACAACTTTGACGAAAAATATCAATACTAAACTCTAAATAGCCAACTTCCTGTTGGGCGGAGCCTATGACATGCAGTACGAAAGTTGTTTGGTTTGATGAGTTCTAAATGTGATGTTGGAAAAAAATAATAATAATAAGAAGAAGAATAATAATAAAAAATAATCCTAAGGAAAACAATAGGCCTCTCGCCCTTTGGGCTTGAGCCCTAATAATAATAAACAAAGCAGATACAAGAGGGTCCTCGCACCTCGGTGCTCGGGCCCTAATAACTATGTATTCAGAGTTGGGCTGTGCGATATGGACAAAGAAAACCTATCACGATTTTTTTGCGATCAATTTTGCGATTTCAATTTTAATCACGATTTTGACACACACAGACATGCTTTACAGTCATAAATGCATTCAGTATAAATTGGAAACACATTTCCAAAAGAAAACCAATGAGAGCTTTATCAAAAAGTTGTAATATGTCTCTAGAACAGACTAAAGTCAAAATAAACACTAAGTAAAGATGTCAAACAAAATCTAGACATATGGCAAAAAACAAAAAAAAACCCGTGTTCAGGGATTTTTATTATTTATTTTGCATTGGTCATAAAGCTCACTGTAGCGGTGCCTCAGGTGTTATATGTTTTGCCCAATATATATTTATTGCCCAAGGTTCACACGTACTCCGTCTGCAGTGCGTATACAGTAAGTTATGTGTACGCGGTTCAGAAGCAGCAACGAGAGCACATTATCGTAACGCGAAAGCACATTAAAATAATGCACGATTGGATAGATGCAGACACACGCAGATTTCCTTTGCTCTGTTAACAAAACCAGATGTGCGTGCTCAGATCATAGACTGTATAAGGCTCAGATACACGCTGCCTTAAAACGTGTCTCCTCTCGCTCAACCTGTGTCCTTTGCACTCACAACTCTCTCTGTGCGCATGCGCAAGATATTCAATCTTTTCACACATTTCTATTTATAACCTTTTCTGTTCTCATCTTTTTACCGCGTGCAGTGTGAACATTCTGATCCGTTAACATGGGCTTGAAAAAAAAAGGCTACGCATCACAGACAGTGTGTGTAAACCTGGAGTTAGCCATACGCCCAGTCTGCTCTATTCTCGCGCTCCACTTAGGCGCGCTGCATCCTGATTGGTTCAGATAACATACTGCGGGAGGTCGGGGCTGCAGAAAATCGTGCCATAAAGCGATTTAGAAATCACGCACACTCAAATCGCGATTTTATTTAGTTTTCGATTAATCGCACTGCCCTAATTCAGAGGTGTATAAAGACTTAACTTAATAAGCCATTATTTTTTTATTACCTTAGATTGAGCTATTTCTATCTACATACACCGCGGGTCCCTTTACCTGGAAGTCACCACCATGTTTGAACAGCCCCAAACAGACAACTTTGTTGTTCTTACGAATAAAACACTCATACAAAGATGAACAAGTACATTAACATTAGCAAAAACACAGATTTATTGAATAAAGTATATAGAATTCCTTAATTTACCTTTGTAAAGAAATCTCATTGCTCTCTGCTGTCTTTACCAACGACATCTTTACCTGCGTCAGCCACCGTAGCATCTCTAAAGGGAGGGGTGAGCGGGGGACTGAGCCGTTGGTTGCAATTCGCAACCTCACAACTAGATGCTCACTGCACCTGCACCTTTAAAACATCAAAAACCTTCCGAAATTGCCATTATGAATTTTCCTTAGTTATGACATCATGACCACGAGCTCATTAACATATTACTGGACACATTCACATATTCAATTAGAATTTATTAGGATTAACCCCTTGAGATGTATCATCTCATTTCGAGGGGGTCCTTACAATGAAACACAATTACAACTTAAAGAGCATAACAAGATTACAATTAACAAAACATCAACAAACAGGCAAACAATAAAACACCACCAAAAAAGAGAGAAAAAAAACAAAACAACCAGAACACATAACAACAACGGCAGTTTCAATGATAGCATGTGCAATCTACTTTAAAATAAGATAATAGAGATTGTTTAAACAACGAGAAAGTAAGTCTGGACAGAGTGCCTAACTTGATGATTTGAAGTAAAGAGTAAAAAGTATTGTTGTAGATAACTAGGATTATCAAAGTAAATACATTTAAATATAAATTGGAGCCAGTGAGTCTGCCTTCTCACATTCAAAGATGGCCACTGAAGTGCATCATACATTGTACAATGGTGAGTGGAAAAAGAACATCCTAAAACGAATCTACAAATTCTATTATATGCCGAATTAAGTGAGACAAGATCAGATTTTAATGCCATCTGATAAACCAATCTGATAAACATCACAGTAATCAAAAAACGGAAATATTAATTGAACAACTAGTTCCTCTTCAGGAACTCGAGCTGCGTCGAGAACGTTTGGGGAACGCGTCCAGCGTGACGTCTCTGAATAATGTGTATAATCAGTCCAAAGGAAGGGCGAGACGTCATAGGCAGGTGACGTCAGAGACCAGGAAGCATAAAAGCATGAGCGGCGAAGCCGGAAATCAGCCTTGTGTCTTCAGCAAGCGCTCTGTGTGTGTGTGTCAGTCGCTATCTGTTTGTGAGTCTTATTTAGTGTCGTTTGTCCACTGATAAACTCCATTGTCAAAGCTTCGAGAGAAGTTTTGGGCGAGAGCAGGCAGCGTTCAGGCTGTGTGTTTTCCCTGCCAAAAAAAAAAAAAAAAAAGTAGGGACACACGCAGCTCGTGTGTTGTCTGCTTGAGAGTGAAGCGCGCAGTATCAGCTCTCGAGGGAGTTGACGGCTGCGATGCAAGCCTTTACTTCACTCTCAGAAGGCTCTCTTTGAGGAGAGAGCTTTCACTGGAATTTCTCAGGGTGCCAGCCCCGCTTTTGTCGAGGAAAAAACGGAGCGGTGGTTGTGCTCGCGGGATTCGCTTTCGGATCTGCTTGAAGGAATGTAAGACGCGCAGCAAGTCCCTATCTACTTTCTTAGCCACCAGATCCGGCGCCCGCTCTCGGGGGTTCGGAAGCCCGCGTTTGCGGTACTTTCTCCCCGATGAGAGGGCGCGACGCACTGCCTGTCTTTCTCAGAGAAGATTGATATGGAAAGGCGTCGATGAGCTCGCCAGTTGTTCAAGCACCAGTCACACAAGCACCAGTTACACACGCATATTATGCCTAATATTATAATAAGCAGCATTAATGAAGAGTGGAGCTCGCGCAGTCGGCTCTCGGGGGGCTGATTGTGCTTTTCTCACTGTTAAGCGCTCCGCTCTCGTCCGTGCATGCGATCTTGCGGTCGCGGTCGCGCTGGGGCTGAGGCACGGCGGCGACCGCGATAGCGGGAATCGCACATGATCTGGTGAACGGGTTGGAGACTGCTCGTCCTATCTCCACCTGTGTTTACTAGATCTAGAGCCCGTTCTCGAGGCTTGGAAACCAGCGCTGCGGTTTCTTCGCCCTCTGAGACAGCTCGCTGCTGCTGCTGCATGCTCTCTCGCCGGGCACGCTCTGAGGAGTGTATCCGTGCATGCGATCTTGTGGTTGCGGTCGCGCTGGGGCACGGCGGCGACCTCGTTCGCAGGAATCGCACATGATCTGGCGAACGGGTTGGAGACGGCTCGTCCTATCTCCACCCGTGTTGACTAGATCTAGAGCTCGGTCTCGAGGCTTGAAAACCCGTGCTGTGGTTTCTTCGTCCTTGGAGGCAGAGCTCGCTGCAGCATTCATCTTTCTCTGAGGAGATTGATGTTGTCTGTGTGACTGAGTAGCATATATAAAAAAAAAAAAAAATAGACATGTACGCTGCCGAGGCAACGCGTGTATTACATTGTTTCATCTTTATGTGAGTTTTTTTCTACACCAGACCGTGCTGACTCGTCTGGTTGTTGACTACTATATATTAATATTTATCTGACTATGTGAAGTTAGATGTGGAGGGGCTCTAGGGATGTAATTTCTTATGTGAGAACACGTGTGTACCGCTCTTCCTCTTAGGAGGTCGAGGCGGTCAGGGGCTGCTGGGTGGAGCAGTCCCAACCATGTTCCAGCCCCTCGTGCCGGGGGTGTCACTTTTGTACTCCGCAGACGCTAGAGTCAGAGTGGCGCTCCCAGGCCGAAGGCTTCTAGTGGAAAGCAGTTCTACGGACCATTGTTTTCGCTGGATAGCCTTCATCATAAGATCCTGACGCGTAAGGCCTAGGACGTTTTGAGGGCCAGCTCCCTCTGGGGAAGAGTGGTGTACACCGCATTACACGGTGCCCGTCTCTCCTCAGTGCCCTCAGGAGATCGATCTGCCAACCCTGCCGGTGTTCCAGGGCGCAGCGGTCTCCAGCAAGCGCTTCTCTCAGTTACCACCCGGAAACGTAGCGGTGCTGAGAGACTCGCTACCTCTACGGAGGTCTCTAGAGCAGCTAGTATGGTCGTCCCCTGCCGGTCCGCCACTTCAGGGCAACGAGCTAGAGACTCTAGACACACCAGAGGCCAGTCTCGCGAGACTGGTTCCCTTAGGAGGTCACATGGCGGTGTGGGAGCCCCTGCCAAGTGTACTTCATGGGGTCCTGCCCCGAGCAGGCTCTGGTCTAGTCTTCCTAGCAGACGACGTGGGTCTGAGGACCGTCGTTTTTAGGAGACTTCAGCTACGAGAGTCCTGATGTTGCGGCTCAGGACCTCGGAAGGCAGGCCCCTCTGGGGAAGAGCGGTATACACCACATTACACGGTGCCCGTCTCTCCTCAGTGCCCTCAGGAGATCGATCTGCCAACCCTGCCGGTGTTCCAGGGCACAGCGGTCTCCAGCGAGCGCTTCTCTCAGTTACCGCCCACAACTCTTAGCTTCCCCGTCTCTCAACCGATGTTGTAAGACCGTTCTCCAATCCAGAGCTCCCTCAATGAGGAAACTTTATGCCTTGAAGTGGAAGCTTTTCACTTCTTGGTGCGGAGACCGCCAGTTCGACCCAGTTAACTGCCCGGATGGTACAGTGCTGGAGTTCCTGCAGGCTCTCTGCAGGGTTGACCCACTCCACCCTGAAGGTCTACGTGGCGACCATGGTGGCCTACCGCACCCCTCTCGATGGCCAGTCAGTGAGCAGAAATCCTCTGGTTATATGTTTTCTCCATGGTGCGCTCAGGCTGAGGCCTCCGGCCAGAAGAAGCTTGTGCTAAGCCGTGATCAGGATGCTATCCTAAGCCTCGAGTCCTCTGATCTCCCCTCTCCTGGGGGTCAAGACTCACTCCTTCTGAAGTTTGGCCATTGGACGGGTTGTCCCCGATTTCTGTCAGGCTCCTTCTCCTTATCTTGCTTTAGCTGTGCTCTTCCACACTAGGCAGAGATTTGAAAGTCTGGCGGCGTGGGCATTCTCGTTCCCCAAACGTTCTCGACGCAGCTCGAGTTCCTGAAGAGGAACGTCTAAGGTTACGTATGTAACCCTGGTTCCTCGAAAGGAACGAGATGCTGCGTCGCAGTGCCACACTTCCGGCATCTCTGGCTGGCGCTTGCTTCATCCTTTGAGGCTGATTTACGGCTTCGCCGCTCATGCTTTTATGCTTCCTGGTCTCTGACGTCACTTGCCTATGACGTCTCGCCCTTCCTTTGGACTGATTATACACATTATTCAGAGACGTCACACTGGACGCATTCCCCAAACGTTCTCGACGCAGCGTCTCGTTCCTTCGAGGAACCAGGGTTACATACGTAACCTTAGACGTTTCTTACAAACACTATAAGAGAAGCAACTTCGAGATCGATGCAAAATACTCATTCCAACATTGACTTTTCGTAAAAAAACATGATTAATATGTGGTTTAAAGGAGAGTTTAGAATCAAGCTATACACCAAGATATTTAATAGTGCCAACTCTATGCAGAGGAGTACCATCAATATCATTGCATATCCTGCAGTTCTGCACCTGTCCTGATGAAGCCACTCATGTTTTCATGTGTGACAAAGTTAGCCAATCACAACAGATGTCCTTTACACACAGGTCAAGTGAAGAATATAGTTTTCTGCTACGGCTGCATGATTGATTAAAATGAAATTGAAACCGCTTTCATTGTTTTAGTGTGACTAATAAACACAGGACTACGACAATATATTGTTTATCAGATTTTGTCGCCTTCTTATTTTATATTAAAATAAAGTATATTTATAATGCAATGCCATTATCACTTCTTAGAATACTATGAAATATGTGAATATGAAATGTGGTATTTTCACATGCTTCAGTTCGAGCAGTATTTACTACACAGAGCCATGGTTCACTGAGAACTATGCAAACAGCTGTCAGTATCGGAAATGATTTCTTCGATTTCATAATTGTGCAATAAAATCGTCTGTGATTTTTTGTTTTTATGTAACTTGTCAGTGAACTACAGCTCTGCATAGTAAATGTTTCATCTGAAAGCACATGATGAAGATTTACTGCTGATTACAGAACCGGTTTTGCCGGAAATGCGCATGACAATCCCATTTGATTAATTGTGCAGCCCTAGTTCCTGCCATTTGAGAGACAAGCAAAAGATCAGAAATTCTGATATAAATCTCACTTGTATTTACATAAGCTGCATCAGCTGCTTGAATCTAATGGCTTTTTTGTCGTGTCTGTAGATATTTGTTGGGGAGATTTCCATGTATATCATGAAGTCCACTAGAGAAGCCCTCATAGCCCAGGAGAAAACCATTGTGACGGGCGAGTGCTGCTATCTAAACCCTCTCATCCGCAGAATCATTAGGTTTATTGGTGAGTCTTCGCTTTTCATTGGTGTTAAACATTTCAGCTCAGTATACTTTGGTTCCAATATGGATTTTTCAGTGGCTAAAACTGATATTTTGGGACCATGATGAGATAATCCATACTTAGACTTTTAACCTAATACATTGCCATTCATTTTGGACTGTCTGCTGTGTGAGAGTGCTGTATCCAAGCATGTTAACAGAAAGTTGAGTGTAAGGAAAAAGTGTGGAAGAAAAAGATGCACAATCAACCGAGAGAACCACAGCCTTATGAGGATTGTCAAGCAAAATGGATTCAATAATTTGAGTGAACTTCACAAGAAATGGACTGAGGCTGGGGTCAAGCCATCAAGAGCCACCACACACAGACGTGTCAAGAGATTTGCTAAACCACAGACAACGTCAGAGGCATCTTTCCTGGGCTAAGGAAAATAATAAATGGACTGTTGCCCAGTGGACCAAAGTCCTCTTTTCAGATGAGAGCAAGTTTTGTATTTCAATTGGAAACCAAGGTTCTAGAGTCTGGAGGAAGGGTGGAGAAGGTCATAGCCCAAGTTGCTTAAAGTCCAGTGTTAAGTTTCACAGTCTGTGATGATTTGAGGTGCAATGCCATCTGCTGGTGTCGGTCCATTGTGTTTTTTGAAAACCAAAGTCATTGCACCTGTTTACCAATAAATTTTGGAGCACATCATGCTTCCTTCTGCTGACCAGCTTTTTGAAGGATGATTTCATTTTCCAGCAGGATTTGGCACCTGCCCGCACTGCCAAAAGCACCAAAAGTTGGTTAAATGACCATGGTGTTGGTGTGCTTGACTGGCCAGCAAACTCACCAGACCTGAACCCCAGACAGAATCTATGGGCTATTGTCAAGAGGAAAATGAGAAACAAGAGACCAAACAATGCAGATGAGCTGAAGGCCACTGTCAAAGAAACCTGGGCTTCCATACCACCTCAGCAGTGCCACAAACTGATCACCTCCATGCAGGGGCATAGATTACGTAGATTGACTTTTAGTATCACGGAAATTCGTCCCCCGCACTTTTTCGGGCAAGTGTGTTCATATAGAGGTTTTCAAGAGCTGGTGTGAATAAGTATAGATTTAAAATCAAAGAGACAGGATAGTCTGCGCATGACCTGATGTTTTTTTTTCGGACCTAGAAGGCGAAATGAACATAACGGAGCGATACACACTTCTGCAGTGTGTGTTTCATTCATACTCGAAGCCGGAGGGTGCTCTCGCGCAGAAAGTCATAACAGGAAATTCCTAATATGGGAAAAAGCGTCCAGTTTATCGCTGTATGAAAACAGTGGTTTTAGGATTTGTTTTTTTCAAGTCCAAAAATATCTCCAGCAGGTGATTAATAAAGTGTAAGAACAATGCAGTGCTAATTGACATAGCATTTATTACAGTATAAAAACTATTCTACTTATTATGGGATAACAAGTGTTTATAGTATATAAACAAATCATTATTATTTGTTATTGTCCAGCAGTTATAGATTTCTAAGCCAAAAAAAAGAAAAAAAAAAGAAAAGAAAAGCTAGAAATTAGAGAAAAATTTGTTGCCTTTAGTATCCACTACCAGTCAAAAGTTTTTGAACAGTAAGCTTGTTAATGTTTTTTAATTCTCTTCTGTTGTCCAAGCCTGCATTTATTTGATCCAAGTACTGCAAATCAGTGAAATTTTGAAATATATTTACTAGTCTATTTAAAATAGCTGTTTTCTATTTGAATATATTTCAAAATTTAATTTATTGAGATTTCAAAGCTGAATTTTTTTTGCATCATTACTCCAGTCACACGATCCTTCAGAAATAATTCTGATATACTGATTTGCTGCTAAAAAAAAACCTCTTATTATGATAATGTTGAAAACAGCTGAGTAGAATTTTTTCAGGTTTCTTTGATGAATAGACAGTTCAGAAGAGCAACATTTATCTGAAATAGAAATCATTTTGTAAAATGATGTCTTTATCATCACTTTTGATCAATTTAAAGAATCCCTGATAAATAAAATTATTAATTTTTATAATTTATTTAACAAATATATATATATATATATATATATATATATATACACAACCCGAATTCCGGAAAAGTTGGGACGTTTTTTAAATTTTAATAAAATGAAAACTAAAGGAATTTCAAATCACATGAGCCAATATTTTATTCACAATAGAACATAGATAACGTAGCAAATGTTTAAACTGAGAAATTTTACACTTTTATCCACTTAATTAGCTCATTTAAAATGTAATGCCTGCTACAGGTTCAAAAAAGTTGGCACGGGAACAACTAATGGCTAAAAAAGCAAGCAGTTTTGAAAAGATTCAGCTGGGAGAACATCTAGTGATTAATTAAGTTAATTGATATCAGGTCTGTAACATGATTAGCTATAAATGCTTTGTCTTAGAGAAGCAGAGTCTCTCAGAAGTAAAGATGGGCAGAGGCTCTCCAATCTGTGAAAGACTGCATAAAAAAATTGTGGAAAACTTTAAAAACAATGTTCCTCAACGTCAAATTGCAAAGGCTTTGCAAATTTCATCATCTACAGTGCATAACATCATCAAAAGATTCAGAGAAACTGGAGAAATCTCTGTGCGTAAGGGACAAGGCCGGAGACCTTTATTGGATGCCCGTGGTCTTCGGGCTCTCAGACGACACTGCATCACTCATCGGCATGATTGTGTCAATGACATTACTAAATGGGCCCAGGAATACTTTCAGAAACCACTGTCGGTAAACACAATCCGCCGTGCCATCAGCAGGCAATGCAAAACCACATACTGCAGCTATAACAACAGCATGGCTTCGTCGTAGAAGAGTCCGGGTGCTAACCTGGCCTGCCTGCAGTCCAGATCTTTCACCTATAGAGAACATTTGGCGCATCATTAAACGAAAAATACGTCAAAGACGACCACGAACTCTTCAGCAGCTGGAAATCTATATAAGGCAAGAATGGGATCAAATTCCAACAGCAAAACTCCAGCAACTCATAGCCTCAATGCCCAGACGTCTTCAAACTGTTTTGAAAAGAAAAGGAGATGCTACACCATGGTAAACATGCCCCGTCCCAACTATTTTGAGACCTGTAGCAGAAATCAAAATTGAAATGAGCTCATTTTGTGCATAAAATTGTAAACTTTCTCAGTTTAAACATTTGCTATGTTATCTATGTTCTATTGTGAATAAAATATTGGCTCATGTGATTTGAAAGTCTTTTAGTTTTCATTTTATTAAAATTTAAAAAACGTCCCAACTTTTCCGGAATTCGGGTTGTGTATATATATATATATATATATATATATATATATATATATATATACTGACTAAGCTTTTGAATGATATGGTGTATAATGTTGTGAAAGCTTTTTATTTTACATAAATGCTGATCTGTGGATCATTCTATTCATCAAAGAATGCTGAAAAAAATGTACTCATCTGTTTTAAATATTGATAATCAGCAAATCAGCATATTAAGAATGATTTCTGATTAATGTGACACTGAAGACTTGAGGAATGATGCTGAAAATTCACCCTTGATTATAGGAATACATTACATTTAAAATATACTAAGATAGAAAACAGTTATTTTAAATAGTATAAATATTTCGCTGTACATTGAATCAAATAAAGGCAGACTTGGTGAGCAGAAGAGACTTCTTTCAAAACATGAAAAATCTTACTGTTAAGAAACTGTTGACTATTAGGTTATATAGATTATAGAAATGTTATATTGTAATGAAATTACACACACACAGACATATATATGTGTGTGTGTGATTTCTGTCCCCCTCACTTCTGAAAAGATGGCTACTCCCCTGCCTCCATGCCACGCCGAATTGAGTCAGTAATTAAAGCAAAAGGAGCCCCTACCAAGTATTGAGTACAAGTACAGTAAATGAACATACTTTCCAGAAGGCCAACAATTTACTAATTTTTTTTTATTGGTCTTATGAAGTATTCTAAATTGTTGGGATAGTGAATTGGTGGGTTTTTGTTAAATGTGAGCCAAAATCATCACAATTAAAAGAACCAAAGACTTAAACTACTTCATAGGCATGGGCCAATTACTGGTTTCAAGGTATACCGCTATATGAAAATGATGACAAAAATAACGTAATGCCGACGGTGCGCAGACGGCCAAAATATACTTAAATGTATTTATTTATTTTACCTAGTCATTTAAAAATAACCCATTTCAGAGCTGTAACAACAATACCGTGATTCTGTGAAACCATGATATTTTTTCTTAAGGTTATCATACTATGAAAATCTCATACCGGCCCATGCCTACTACTTCAGTCTGTGTGCATTGAATTATTTAATACACGAGTTTCACAATTTGAGTTGAATTTCTGAAATAAATTTTTCCACGCCATTCTAATTCATTGAGATGCATCTGTAATAAATGTCTAAAACATTATCATAATTAATTCATGCTGCTTTTTGCTTCCTGAGGCTACAATTCTGCTCTTCCTCACTTCCTGTGGATAGCGTTACATGATTGTGCTATTTGCAGGTCATTTGCTATCGGCTCAGTGAAGCAAAGGAGTTTTATTACATATTTAACATTAAAATTAATGTGTAAAATAATCTTTGAAAGAGTAAAATGATCAGATATCTCTCGTTTAAACAGAAGAACACATATAGGGATGACAAACATCTGGAGTTATCTCATAAATAAAGGCAAAAAAAAATGAGACATTGATTTATTTGATAAACAACTTAATGAACAAAAATATTAGTTTGCAGTTTGTGTATTAAATCTAAAATATTGCTGAATGACTATAATTTAAAAGTATCCATTTAACAAAGGTATTGGGCATGCTTGCATTGATTACTTTTTTAATAATTGAATATTTTGTACTGATGCATTACTTTATACTCAAGATGGTGTTATAGCTAAATTTTATTTTATTGCAGTTAACATTTTATTTTAAGAAAATTGTTATGTTTTTGTTTAATAGTGTTAGTTCATTACGTTGTTAGGATTCTGGACTGTCTTGTCGTGTTTTGCCCCTGTTTCTGTTCCTGTTTTGAGATTCATACATCATCTGAAAGCTGAAATAATCTTTCCATTGATGAATGGTTTGTTAGGAGTGGACAATATTTGGCCAAGATGCAACTATTTGAAAATCTGGAATCTTGAGGGTGCAAAAAAATCTAAATATTGAGAAAATCACCTTGAAGTTGTCCAAATGAATTCTTAGCAATGCATATTGCTAATCAAAAATTAAGTTTTGATATATTAACAGTAGGAACAAAATATCTTCATGGAACATTATCTTTACTTAATATCCGAATGATTTTTGGCATAAAAGAAAAATCGATAATTTTGACCCATATAATGTATTTTTGGCTATTGCTACAATTATGCCACAGCGACTGCTTTTGTGCTCCAGGCTCACATATGGTCATGTTCCCGTCCTTGTTTACTTTGATTATTAGTCATAGGCGTAGCTAGGCCATTTTAAGGGGGGCTATAGCTGCCAGTTATTCTGTGTATTTAAGTCTCTGTCTCTGTCAGGTCTCTTTCCTAGGTTCTGAGTTGGATTTACCCCTGTGTCTTGGATCTAATAAAGACTATTTTGTGTGTTCCACAGCTCCCTGTTCCTTCCAGAAGCGATCGTGACATACGTATAATAACCCGGATTTCACATTTATTTGGGGTTTCTGTGTGTAAATATATTTCTGATTACAATTAATATACTATTGTGTATAATTAATCTCAGAAACCTGTATAATGTAGTATGCTGACAAAACTGTGGGTAGATTTTGACTCATTGTCCAATGCAAATTATTTGTGAATGGATGGGTAATCAACTTAACACATTACTACTACTACTACGACAAAAAAACAAAAAAAAAACTCACCACTATTAATACTTGAGATCTCAGAAGTAAAAGTGTACCACAGATCCAATACATTTTTGTTAGGATGGTGTGACTTACCTGGATTTTTTCTAGAAAAAGTTTTAAAGTAAAACTGCTGAGCTGTGGCTGTTTAATTGATTATGCTACAGACATAATTGACAAACAATCAACAGAACTTTTCAATAAAACTTTCACTCACTGTGTTTCTTTTCAGCATTCATATTTGCTGGATGTTGGTTTCAGTACACATGTCCATTCTGCCCACCCAGACTTGATGTAAAATGAGAAACATGGGGACCATTGGACTGCAGCCTTTTCACAATTGTGGCCAGAGAGAATATTTTTTCTTTCTCTCTTCAGCGTTGCTTTTTTTTTTTTTTTTTTTTTTTTTTTTACAGTAGCTCAACTTTTGCTCATCGACACCCTTCGTACATTCAGCAACACCATGAATTGTAATCTACTTCACTCCAAATGCACAGGCTCATGGTGAAAAAGTTTGATACCATTTTATTCCACAAAATCAGTTGGAAAACATCAGTCTGAGAGAGTTGACATCATAATTACATGCACACGATTTTAAGCTTAATAGAGTAGTTTTGTTTGTATGCAATGGAGCTTTTGCTCTAGTGGGCATTTGTAATTGCTTCTGGTTGAAGATAAAAATAACATTATTCCATCAAGACTGCATTGGTATTCATAGGTGTCCTCCAAGTCCTTGTCTGATTTGGTTATATTTTCCAGCCTTGATTGGGAGCAACAAGATGAGTGCTTTTCTGTTGTTGTTGTTTTTCGCCGCAGGGGTCTTTGCGTTTGGCCTGTTTGCCACCGACATCTTTGTCAACGCCGGCCAGGTAGCGACTGGCAATCTGGCGCCATACTTCCTGAGTGTCTGCAAGCCAAATTACACCGGGATGGATTGTCGCTTCAACCACCAGTTCATTGCCAAAGGAAACATCTGCACTGGGAACCAGGGGGTGGTGGAGAGAGCCAGGAGGTCCTTCCCATCCAAAGACGCTTCGCTGAGTGTCTACTCAGCCGTCTACGTTACTGTAAGACACTGTAGTGTGGATGTTAAATTCAAGTTTTATTTGTCTGTTATGTGTTGAATTCAAACTGTGTTGATATTATTATTGATATACTGATATTATTTAAGGTTTATCACACTAATTTTGAATAGATATTTAATGTGTTTTAATGTAATGCCAGTTATGTTATTCAGAGGTAATCCAGAAAAAAAAAAAAAAAAAAAACTTTTATTCAGCTAGGATGCATTAAATTGATTAAATGTGACAATAAAGACATTTATAATGTTACAAAAGTTTATTTTTTATTTTTATTATTAAATTTTAAATAAATGCTGTTATTTCGAACTTTATATTCATCAAGAAATCCTGAACATATTTAGGATTATTAATTATTCAGGATATATTCACACAGTTAATTAATCAATTACAGTTGCTTAATTAGTTAGTTAATTACTGCATTTTTGATCAAATTAATGCAGTATAAAAGACTGCCATCCAAAGGCAATTAGTGTAACTCTACATTTAGTTGAAACTGATGAGTGAAGTTCTGAACAGATCTTCAGTGTGATTTGATGTCAAGTTACTGATGTTGAATCGTTAGGGTTTGAAGTTTTTCTTTGGTTGAGGTGAGTTTAGAGCAGCTCTCTCTCTCTCTTTCATGAGAGTAAAAGGTTATTTACTCTGATTCTGTTCTCCGTAATTGGCCATCATTTCCCTGTGGTGGAGCAAGTGGCGTGTATTTATTTAAGCTTGATTTCCTCACAGTCACCTGCTGCACAATAAATCCACTGAATAAATCGGTTCCTCAGCTCGTGTGTGTGTGTGTTTCAGATGTACATCACGAGCACCATCAGGACGAAAAGCAGCCGTCTGGCCAAGCCTGTACTTTGTCTGGGAATCCTGTGCGCTGCTTTCCTCACGGGCCTGAACCGGGTGTCAGAATACCGCAATCACTGCTCAGACGTTATTGCTGGATTCATTTTAGGAAGCGCCATAGCTCTTTTTCTGGTGGGTTTCATCGTTTTACACACACACACACACACACACACACACACACACACACACACACACACACACACACATATATATATATATATATATATATATATATATATATATATATATATTTATGCTGAAAATTCAGTACAACTTGAATATAAAATACTATTTTTGATCAAATTAATGAAGCATAAGAGACTTGTGTCCCATGTTTTTAAATATCTTACTGAACCCAAACTTTTGAAAAGCAGTGTAGAATTGAAAATCTAAAAAAAATCAAAAAATCCTTGCAGTCCACATGAAAAAATATATATATATATTTTTTAAACGAGAGTCAGTAAAAAGTATTAATTCAATAATAATTATATTGTATTACTATTAATAATAAATATTAATTAATAATAAGAATTGTATTGTTGTTATTATTATTATTATTATTAAAAGAGTAATAATTATTTTTATTTAATTATCAATATAAATAAAATATTTAGCAAAAATTTAAATAACGTTAAATATTGTGCCACAGTTTCTAATTTAATAAGTATTTTCAGCTTTAGTAGGTACTGTAACTATCGCAATCTTCAAAAGTTGTTTTTTTTCATGGTAGGGAATCTGTGTAGTGAACAACTTCAAAGGGAATCCCTTCACTCCTACTAAACAGAAGCAGGAGGATTACCGCGGTCTTCCCTTGAGGACATTCCCCCGTGTGGAAAGCCCTCTCGAGACACTCAGTGCACAGGTAATGACGTCTTCTGCATATCAAGAAATCATCTCTCGGCCTGCTCACAGTGACCAGTGTTTGTTTTATTACATATATAGTAGTAAGGATCTTGCTATCTTACATAGTTTGCATTCACAGTTTGAATTTCACAACACGTATAATAACTTGCATTAATAAGTGATTTATTTAAGTAGTATCACACAAGCAAGAGTGACATTGCACTAAATATTAGCACTGTTAGTATGAGGCCATACTGATATTCAGTACAACAGCACAAATGTGATGTTACAGTTCTATAAACAATTATTTAATGTAGAGTAACTCACATTTCAGGCTTGTGGTTATTTTATTTTTGTATGTACACATTGTATATATAAATATTTGCTGAGAAAAGCCAGCAAATGAAGATAAATTATCATTATTAATGAGAAATAATTTCCGTCATTTCCACTATCACTGGTTTTCAGTCCACAGCACTGTATTATGCAGTCGGGTTGTTCTGCCTGAGATAGACTTGGGAGTTGTCCGGACATGATAAGGTCTTGTGTTTTGCTTGCACAGTTTTTGTCTCTTTTTTTCTTTTTTAAAGTGGTGGGGCCCTATTTTAACGATCTAAACACAAAGTGTAAAGCGCACGGCGCAGGTACACTCAGGGCGTGTCCAAATCTACTTTTGCTATTTTAACGACGGAAAAACGGTCCATTGTTGGGTTGTCCCTTTTCTTTTAATAAGTAATGGGCGTAACGTTCAATAAACCAATCAGAGTGTCATCTCCCATTCCCTTTAAAGGCAGGGTAGGTAAAAAAAATGTATAAAAAACTTTTTTTCCAAATTTGTTTAAACTTTATTTATATATCAATACATAATTAAAATGTAAGTACTCTGAAAAAGAAAGTATAAAAATCGAGTGACTGTAGACCTCTCACAACTGTTTTAAAGACAGCTCATTATTTCCATTCACTCCACCCCCTCCCTTCTGGGCTCCTTCCAAAGCCTCTACTATGGCTCGCTAAGTAATGTTATGTTAGCTATATTACGCAGCTACGTGTGCTAATGACACATGCTTCATGAAAAAAATATGTATGATCAAAATACAAAAAGAAAGATTTACCTGTCCAGCAAAAATAAAGCCATCAAGGAGTCACTTTTCAGCCCCTTGAGTTCCCTCAGTTCTCGCCATCGCTGGAAAGCCACGCCGATTTTAACTCGCGTTTTATTTCTTTGTTTATCCAAAGACTTTTTGTTCATTGCCTTTTCTTGTACTGTTACTGTCTTCCTTTTTTTGCCTGGTTTGCCTTCACTAACTGCATAGGCTGGTACTGTGAATTTTGCTTGCTGTTTCTCTGCCATTGTTTTGGTATTCCTAGGATCCGTGCCTGTTGAATCAAACGTGCTGTTTCCTCAAATCAAACGTGCACGCGCAAGTGGGCAGGTCATGTGTGGCAAAAGGGTGGTTGCCATGGTTGCGAGAGAGTGACAGTCGCCTAAGCCAATCCTATGTTTCGTCCCGAAATGGAAATACTGAGCTGTGTTTAATACAGATTAAACGGTCTAGAGTCACTCGATTTTTATACTCTTTTTATCAGAGTACTTACATTTTAATTATGCATTGATATATATAGAAAGTTTAAACAAATTTGGAAGAAAGTTGTTTATACATGTATTACCTACCCTGCCTTTAAGAGCAAGATGGCGGAATTTGTTGGCGGAAAAGCTGAGAAACCGATCTGCTCGTGCGCGAAGTTAAAGCGCGCGAGCAGATCATCTACAGGACAAGCAGCAATCCACCAAAGCTTCCCGAGGTGAAGATGGCATGGGATGAAGTACAATTTCATTCATCATTATAAGTAGTAATTGGCTGAATTGCAAATAGGTAGCCTAATTCTAATACACGCAATGACTATCCATCATTACATTCTTATATTTATGTAGCCTACACAATAATATTCTTTTACACTGTAATCCTTTTGTTCTTAATATTTGGCGTGTTTGTGTGATGCATCCCTGTGTGTAATAAGCAAAGTCAACGCGCACTGTGGACCTGTCCAGAGGCGCATTTTCGCACTCTTTAAATGACAAAAAACAATATTGCGCCATTGACTTTAGACTTTAGACCAGGTTTGAGCTGGTCTATGGTGCAGTCTCTTTTCAGCTCCTTAAAATAACAATGCGCCAGCAATGTGCCTGAACACACCACTTTTTTAGACCAGCACGTCCATGGGCGCATAAATGGGCCCAAATGCATTTGCTAATTAAACGACGTGGCGCAGGACTGGAAAATGTGAACGGCGCCAGACTGAAACTAGCAAACACACTTGCACTGCGCCTTGCGTCGCATTGCGCCGGGTGTATTATAGGGCCCTTGGTCTTTATACATATGCAGACTGATGTTTGTGGCCATTGCATGTCACTGTTGGTTTTTTTTCTTTCACCATGAGCGCTATGTGAAATTAAACACAGTTCAACTTTTAAAAAGCCCCCAGAACTCATTGTACAATATTTATTTTGCTTTATTGAGATTCCGTAATAATTTGTATTATTATTTGAATTAGTTTTAGTTAATTTTAGCTATAGTATAATAATTTTTTTTGTGTTTTTAATTTTTTATGTTTCATAGGTTTTATTAATTTTAATTAACAAAATAATGGAATAATTAATTATTAATATTCTTATTATAGTCATTTTAATGGTTTTAATTTAAGCCTTAGTTTTAGTTAACTTTAACAAACCTGGTACGAAGACAATGACGCAGAAAATCCGGTTTCGGATAGTACTCAATATTTAATGATACGCTTAATTTGTAAATTTGTAATAATGGCAATAATGAGAAATTGAATTTACCTCGTATCATTTACAGTCGTATCATCAACATTAGTTTCAGTGTTTATTTGGCCGGAATTTGCTTTGCGTTTTGTAAATCTAACTGCGCTTTTAAGCGTCCCTGCAGTAGTTCCTTTTTTTTTTTTTTTTAAGTTTCCCATGTATTCTTCCCAAAATGGATTTTATCAGCTAATTCATCAGGGAAATACAATACTGCTTCTACAAATTAATTCCAACACTGTTTACAGCAGGGAAAATCTTGCCAAACGTCTCTATTGACAGCCAGCCAGTGAAATACCTTGAGTGTCTGAGCAGCGGATGTGGGTCAGAGAAATTCTCCTTTGCTTCTGACATCAGCTTAACACCCTAGTGCCTTAGGAAATCGTACTATATAAGCCAGTGTGTTTGGGAAACAAGGAAAATTGAGTGTTCTGTCACGATCTGGCCAAGTACTATAATCGAAACGGTTGATTCAACAGGAATTGGCATTGTGAAATGACACATTCTGCTCCACGGCTCTCTGGTGTTTGCGATAAATGCGCCTGATGGGTAATAAGCATTTAGGCGATGATTAAAATGCTTATTACCGTCTGGAAAGGTGCAGCATGACTCTGAATGCAATTTTGTTTCTCTTGCAGAACCATTCGGCGTCCATGACTGAAGTCACATGACTAAGGGGGCAGCACAGAGTCACGTTCGCGTCACCTCAACTCTTCTAGGCAAAAAAAGTCTTTTTTTTTTTGTACTGTGGCATACTGTAGAAAAAAAAGGAATAAAGACAGTATTATGTTGTAACTACTTGTACCTAGAAGCAGCTGTTTTGTACATTTTGTATAAGAGAGTGCTGTAGCTTTTCCTCAATGTCAACACTGCTCAATTCATGTCCAGATTTCTGCCTTGTTTATGTTTTACAAAAAGTAAATATATACAGTCTATATATAATGTAATTGAAATATCGATGTTGTTATGTGGTATTTGTACAAAGAATTATTTTCGATTTTTTTTTCCTGTACATTTTTGGACAAAGATCATTTTGTATTTTTTTTGTTATCTGTATAAAGCATTTTGATCAACTTTGCCTGCTGATTTTCCAGGAATGTTTTGTTACCTATTTTTTGGTGTAAGATTTAAAGAAAACATGTTGAATTGTTACACGTCGTCATATCGGATTCTCCTCGGTAATCTTTTGAATGGCTATGTACTCAGCATGAAATACACAACACTGTTTGAATAACCTGTTATTCTTGACTTGTGTTTTGTTTTTCTTTTAAGTTTGCATTTCATTTGAAATGCTAAATATATTTTTCTGAGTAGTCTGTCAAATAAATAGTATGTAGCTGAGTCCAATAACTGGAGTGGGTTTCAATTTTTTTTTTTTTTTTTTTTTTTTTTTTTACAAATGGTTATGTAGTTGATTACGAATCGCATGACAATAATGTTTTTTACAGTACCTTTATTACAAGTACTTTGTAAAAACATGTTTTTGCAGCCAGGGGGTGTATGACACTCAACAGGAAATAACCAGAAAACATTTGAGACATTTTGAGTGGATGAGTGTTCATCCAAGAGTTAAAATAGCATATACAGGCAATACAAAGTTAATATGTGGTTATCAATATGTGACCCTGTCTGTGAAATCTCAAAGTCTCAAAATCGAAGTATGCGATAACAAGCATCAGTGTTTGATTTCAACCATTAATTCCACTAAAAAGTGAAAGTGACAGTCAGCAAAGTATGGTGACCCATACTCAGAATTCGTGCTCTGCATTTAACCCATCTGTAGTGCACACACACAGAGCAGTGAACACACACACACACACACAAGGAGCAGTGGGCAGCCATTTATGCTGCGGCGCCCGGAGAGCAGTTGGGGGTTCATTGCCTTGCTCAAGGGCACCTAAGTCATGGTATTTAAGGTGGAGAGAGAACTGTACATGCACTCCCCCCACCCACAATTCCTGCCAGCCCGAGGCTCGAACTCACAACCCTTCGATTGCGAGTCTGACTCTAACCATTAGGCCATGACTTCCCTTTTTATTTCAATCTATGACATGGCCTTACTCAGTCAGTTAAAGATATAAAAGTTATATTTTCACAGAATGTTCTACATCTTTATGAAGGATTATTTTAGGTAGAAAACCATAAATCTCAAAAAAATTACTTAAGCTGGGTTTACACAGGCAGGGTCACCTATATTGAGTTCTCATGATGTGAATCAATTGCAACAGCATGGATCTACAAGTTACTCGGGCGTAACTTTCAGACATGCCTGATTGTCACTCCACCTCGAAATAAGCCAAAATACGACACATAAGATCCTATGATGTTGGTTTTTGCAAACTCATTCAAACTGAACTGAGAAAACAGTTCCAACTCAGACCAAAGACATGGAGATATGTTAGTTTTATGGTTTCTCATTATTTATGTAAAAAATTTAGCTGATAAAGACAAGTTTATTCACTCGCCCTGCAGTGTGGGTAAATAAGCAGATTCTGGATGTGGTCACTTCCTGGCTACATCTGATGGTCATGATCGCTGCATCTCATACCTGGGCTTTGAGCATTCTGAGGCAGAACCAATGGCCCTACCACGCCCGTACTGAGCCACAGCAAGCAGCGTTCCTGAGACAGGCAACCCGGAGACTCTGGATCCTGCTCTTCAGGAGATGGTGACCCCACCACTCCTTCCCCTGGAGGAGGGCCGGGTAGAGTATCTTTTGTTCCCTTTTTGTTTATTTCCGCCACTGGCTCCCCAACCAGCGGTACCCAAACATTCAACAAAAGTGCTTTGGGCATTTACGTGGACCGCACGCAGAGCTTCAGGACCTCAGACCAGCTCTTTGTCTGCTTTGGAGGACAGCAGAAGGGAAAGGCTGTCTCCAAACCAAGACTTTTCCCACTGGATAGTGGAGACTAAAGTCATGGCATACCAGGCCCAAGGTTTACCGTGCTCACTCATAGTGAGAGCACACTCTACGAGAGGAGTGGTATCTTCTTGGGCATTGGCGCAGGGTGCCACGATAGCAGACATCTGATAGAGCAGCTGGCTAGGCGACATCTAACATGTTTGCAAGATTCTATAATCTCTGTGTAGAGCCCGTGTCCTCTCGTGTACTTACCTCAGAGGGTCATTAACACTGGAGCCACATGGTGTCAATAACGTTCGCTTAAGTGCTTCTCAGTTCAGTTTCCCTTTTGGTGAACACTGTTGAAGTTTCTCCCGGACCCTCGGTGGTCAGGCATGGTGGAGCGCCAGATGCCAGGTGCAACACTCGTATGTATGCCTAAAGTCAGCCCTTGTGCTGGGTTAGGTGCCTGTATGTATCGATTCCCCCTACGGTGATCCCACCTGTGTATTTATCCATGGTAAGGCTTCCCTCACGGTAAGCCCATGTCTTTCCCTAACAGAGATCTATCTGCAGTCTCTGTTGCTAAGTGATCTCACCTCAGGTGGGCTGAGTCTACCAAAGTGAATTCCATATGTAGTACTGCCCTATGACCAGTTCACATCATGTTGGGGGACTTGCCAGCTTCACAGGGCACTGGAGGGCATCAAAAATAGTGGCGTTTTCCATTGGGATCCCAATTCATCAGTCACTGATGTAACGTCGAACATGCCTGATTGAAAGGGAATGTCTCAGTTACATATGTAACCCTCGTTCCCTGAAGGAGGGAACGGAGATGTTACGTCCCGTCACCCACAGTTGCTGTACCACCATTCTATAGCCGAGGCACACCGTATCGGCTACTCAGCGGAAAAACTGAATGTGCAGCTGCATGCTTTCCTTATATACCCGCGCAGCGGGGCGGGGTGCATGATGCGAAGATCGCACGCCAACACTTATCAGCTTTTTTTGTTAACACTCGAAGCCTGAGGCTCTTGATTTCAGGTAATAATGTTTTAAATAATGTTCAGTTTCTTCATTATAAATAATGTAAATCATATATTGCTGTTCAAGATTACAGACTGATCTGGATTGGAAACTTGTTTTCAACAATAAATTGTTTCCACCAAGCTCAGACCAGATTTGATACTGAGGTCCAATTCCCTAAGGCTGATACATATTGTATCGCTAAAGGTGCTTTAGGAAGATGCCATATATGAACACAAGAAGTTCAAGTACACATTTTGCAGAGGAGGCAAGACAAAGGGGATGGAAAACACAATTTCCCAGTCAAAATAGTTTGCAGAGGGTTTGTATCTCTGTCCATCTTTATACTTAAACAAATGGTATTCTGAGGAAATAATCTACGGCAGGCTATCAGACGCCTGTCTGAAACCTCAGAGAGAAGTAGCAGCTGTCTATGATTTAAAATAAGTGTCTATACTTTGGACTCAAAAAAAAAGAAGTTTTCAAACAGAGGGGGTGACAACAAAACATCAAGGAAAATGGGTGCCCACCTGATGACCTCAGTAATATTGGTAGCCTCTTACAGTATGTCATTGCTTCCCTTTATTCCCCCTACTCCCCAATCAACATCTCAATAAAGCTGATTAATTAGGGAATGGAAAAAAAAAAGAAAAAAAATTCAGGATGTAGGATTTACTTGGAAACAATAATTATTAGTAAAATTCATAATTACAAAGAAATGGCAAGTACACATTTAATTAAACATGAGATGTAAATGCTGCTGATGTTTTGACTTGTTGAAAACAATTTAATTAAAATGCCATTACAAAAGTTTGGCACTGCTGACGTTAGACATGGCAATTGTTCATCATGTCAGATCAGGTGAAATGGTGGACACAACTTGGCAGGGCTATTATAGGTAAACAGAACAAAGCATATAATGACATTGTTACTAACATGGTTCTCTATTCAATTAATTATTTATTAATTTTTCTGTTACATTGGGTTTTGTAGAGGATTTTACCCAGCACCACAAACAGACAACTGACACCAAGCTCTTTGGGGAAGCAAATCTGTAGTTTGTTGAGAGGGGACACAATCAGCACACACGCCTTCAGACTCACTGTCTTTCAGCTGAACCTCTCCAGTCACAGGCTGTCCTAAGAAAGCAGGTGCAAACGGTCCATCATGTCACTTGCAGAAAATCTCAAAATATTAATGATAAACAAAATGACATATTCTTCTTCAGTTTCACAAAACTTGAAATAAAATAATATAAACAATTACTATTATATATTACATAACATTAAAATACGATAATAACATTAAATTTGAACTGTAACTGCAATACATTTATCTGTTGAATACTTTAACAAGCTGCATAACACCTCAATAAAAATTGGTTTTGTATTGTGTGGGTCTCTGGGCAAGACCCTTGTGCTTAAGCTAAATGAGTGAGCTGATTAAACAGTACAGATTAAACAGAAGTATTAAAATGAACAAACTGATTTAGACATTGTCAAACTTTCAGCATTGCAGTCTTAGTTCTAGCAGCTACTATCTAACACCAGTCCGTCATTTTTCTTCAAGCAATAATAGGATTATTAAAAAAATGTTCCAGAATTATAGATGATATTAAGCTTTTGCTTAAATAACTCTTGAGCTATTCACTTTTAAGAGTATATTTCACTTTTACTTTTAAGAGAACATTTACAGGTGGGTTACTCTTGAGCAGTTTTCTAATGAAAAGAATGAACTTTTACTTGTTGTAGGATATATATATATATCCATGTTAACTTCAGTAACAAGTAATACTACCACAATAATATGTTTACATTTAGAGAGCAACCTTATTGGTAAGAAATAATAATTTGAATGACAAAAGACTAACTACCTTTCATGATGGAGTACTCCTTTGAAGGGTAACCAAAATCACCAGGGTAATACTGCATCAACCAAATCTGACCATTGTAATGCTTTGAAAGTGTACACTCATTCAGCGCAGTATGATAAAGCTTAAACAGCCCATGTTACATGTTTTCCCATAAGATCAGCTTATATATGTTTAAATGTTCAGTAGCGCCATGAGTGCGAGTGCTTTTCACAACCTCAGTTTTCATGAACTTTTTCAAAGAAAACTTCCCATCCAATTCAGATTTTTACATGTCCTGTCAAATGTAGCCAAAACACCCTTTTTTAACAGTGAAACTCTATGCACATGAGATACGGCCGAAGGAGATCAGTCTGTGAAAAACAATGAGTTTAATTCTCTAGATATATGGGCAAATAAAATCGAGTAAACAAATCATTGGCCATCAGCACCAAATCCTCATGCCAGCTGTGCAGAGAGTTTGAGAGTGAAAGTGTTGGCTTGATTGTTGCTTCAGGGTTTGAATGACTTGAAGTGATTAACGGACCAATGAATCAGAATATCTATCATGATTCAAGTCATTATTGTACAAAGACAATGAATAGTTGACATAAATCTGTAATAAATATCCCAAGGGCTTGCAGATCATTCATGTAGCAGGGCACTGAAGCAGCATCGAGCTGAAGTGTAAGGATGGTTTAACTATGCCACAGAGGAGCCAACTTTGCCTATAGAGGATTCCTATTCAGTCTCTGCAATAATTAACATCTGCTGAAAATATCTGCCTGCTTGTGTTCTTATGTTTGTTCTTTACAGTTTGTCCTACAGTTCAGTACTCTAACATTTTACTGAACAAGATCTGTGTGAATGATCATAGAGGGACATGAAAAGGTTTTGTTATCTGATATTCTCTTTTGATTTATTCCCTATTTGAAGAACAAAAAGGTTGCAAATTTTCAAACGGAATGTAATATTGCACAAATGGAAACATTTTATTCAAAAGATTCCCTTTTATTAACCCTGTGAAAATGTATATTAATGTTAGTTAACAAATAACTGGTTTGACAACATATCCTCACACTGCCCAAATGGTGTTCTCTCTGTATTACTTTTTTTTTTTTTTTGTGCTGTCAATCGATTTAAAAAATAAAACATTTATTTATTTATTTATTTGTACTATTTTTCTGTAATTAATCCCATGCACCTAACATTAAAGTTTTTAAATATACTTTTATACTGCAATCATTTCCCATTTAATCTTCAAATTAATGTAGAAACAACATAAAGACAGTATATTTTTAATTGTTCAATTGCATCGTTTTTTTTATTTAAGGCGAGTATTATCTATCTATCTGTCTGTCTGTCTGTCTGTCTGTCTGTCTATCTTTCTATCTATCTATCTGTCTGTCTGTCTGTCTGTCTGTCTATCTATCTATCTATCTATCTATCTATCTATCTATCTATCTGTCTGTCTGTCTGTCTGTCACTACTGTGTGAATAATATGTAATCATGTAATCCATAAAAAGTAACTGTAGTCTGATTATAAGTATTTTGAAATGTTATATAATAAAATTCTAAGTGCTTAATTTTTGGAATCTGATTATGTAATCCAGATTGCTTGTAATCAGCGTTAATACAATGCGATGATGTTAGCCAATCACAGCAGAGGGTGTTTACTTCTGTTTCTAGAAGGTAACACGCCTTTCACTTCAGTGTTTTCAGTGAAACTGCAATTCATGACTCCAAAAAAACTGTTTTGTTGTTTGTTTATAAATATTACTTGTTTCTAGTCAGAATTTTAAACTAGATCCATCATCATCAAACCAGATCTAATCTTTTAGTCAAAACTCTTACAGATCATTATATTGCAAATAGACACTTGTAACTTGTGATTAGAAGTTTGATAAGATTTGAAAGAATTTAATCTCAAAGAAATATTTCTCAAAGCCATTTTAATTCATAGAAACATAACAATTCAAGGTTAACAGCATTTGTTCAAGGTCAACACTTTCTCAGTACATCTCTAGAGACGACGGCACGGCTTTCTTCTTAAAAACAAAAAATCTCAGCTCTGTATATCAATATGCAGGAGACGCTATCTTACATCACAGTTTGACACCTTAAATAAATATCTTTTCGACGCATAAATGTCTTCCCTTTAGGCAGATATGCACTGTCTTTTTCCACTTTGCCGCATAAAAACAAGGTATCCTCAGAATTTAACTTCTGGGAATACAGAAATACACACTACTTATATCCGAATTCATTTCTTCTCTAGTCCTTTTTTTTACGTTCAGTTCAATGAGAAATAAAATGAAAAGATTAAAAAAATACTTCAGAGAATGTGCAGTAAAAGTCTTGCTTCCCTTAGGAACTGCAATTGAAATAATCAACCGGTAGGTCCAAGCTTTTGAACAATAGAACTCCAGCCAAATCTCCTATGAGTCTAGGACTCGGTTGAAGACTTTATCTTCTGATTCTGTTCCAGCTCTTTTTTCTTCTTCATGGCAAGCTGTAGTTGCTTTTTGATAAGCTGGATTTGTGTTTCCAGGTCTGTCAGTTCCTGTACTATGGGGTTCTGGGAAAGGCCAAGCAAGTCGTTTCTTCCGTTCGATGTGGCCTGTAACGGAAGCTGTCTATTGTCCTGCGGGGACAGCAGCTCTTTACAGTGAGAACATTCCAGGTCATTTTGTTGTCCCTCTTGATTGGACAGTTTTCGTCTGTTGCAGTTGGAGGTTCCCAAAGAGTTCCATGGCATTTGCTGGTTGTTTCCAACATTGCAGCTTAATTGGGACAAAAATGAAATTACAATATCAATATTGCATGTACATGTCATTATTGCATTTTATTGCATGTTCATGAGATGCCACAATCATAAATAGATTTTTTTATATGTCAAATATTTTAATGAACTGCCTGATCTGTTTCATAAAACTGGTCTGACAAAAAATTATTTCAAAATCATTTCAAAAGGCTTGCAATGCTGTAATATTGTGTAAAACTTAAGGTGTTTTATGTCATTTTTGAAGCTTAAAAGCTCCAGTTAAATGAAATTAAATGAAAAACAGCAACAAGTGCAATGTTGCAAAAAAAAAAAAAAAATCTCTTTGTTTGTTTCAGTCAAGGAATAATGTCATTGTCTGTAGTGTAATTTAAATTAAATAACTAATTCACTAAATTACTCTTTTTCAGTAATTGAAATAAAGTTGAAATAAAATAAAATATGTAAATTTGATGAAATACTTGAGAAAAACTGCATACATTTGCACTAAGTTACACTAATTTACTGATTTGTTTAAAGTTCTAAATTAAAATAGCACTAAATGCAAATGTCCCCAAACCGGACACTCTCCGGCCCTTGGCTGCGCCTAGAAATTCTGTCCATAAAGATTATGAACAGAACTGGTGTCAAAGGGCAGCCCTGCCGGAGTCCAACATGCACCGGGAACAGGTCTGACTTACTGCCGGCAATGCGAACCAAGCTCTTGCTCCGGTCGTACAGGGACCGAACAGCCCTAAGCAGGGGACCTCCTCAGACCAGGACCTTCAGCGTGCACTGGGACGGTTTACAGCCGAGTGTGAAGCGGCTGGGATGAGACTCAGCACATCCAAGTCCGAGGCCATGGTTCTCAGTCGGAAAAGGGTGGATTGCCCACTTCAGGTTGGTGGAGAGTTCCTGCCTCAAGTGGTTCAGGTATCTTGGGGTCTTGTTCACGAGTGAGGGAAGGATGGAACGGGATATTGACAGACGGATCGGTGCAGCTTCTGCAGTAATGCGGTCGCTGTCCTGGTCTGTCGTGGTGAAGAAGGAGCTGAGCTGTAAGGCAAAGCTCTCGATTTACCGGTCAATCCACGTTCCTACTCTCACCTATGGTCATGAGCTGTGGGTCATGACCGAAAGGACAAGATCCCGGAAACAGGCGGCCGAAATGAGCTTTTTCCGTCAGGGTGGCTGAGCGCTCCCTTAGAGATAGGGTGAGAAGCTCGGTCACTCGGGAGGAGCTCAGAGTAGAGCTGTTGCTCCTCCACATCGAGAGGGGTCAGCTGAGGTGGCTCGGGCATCTATTTCGGATGCCTCCTGGACGCCTTCCCAGGGAGGTGTTCCAGGCATGTCCCACCGGGAGGAGGCCCCGGGGAAGACCTAGGACATGCTGGAGGGACTATGTCTCCCGGCTGGCCTGGGAATGCCTCGGGGTTCCCCCGGAAGAGCTGGAGGAAGTGGCTAGGGAGAGGGAAGTCTGGGCGTCTCTGCTTAGACTGTTGCTCCCGCGACCCGGCCCCGGATAAGCGGAAGATGATGGATGGATGGATGGATGGAAATGTAAAAAAATTGCTAAAACTAAAATTTAATATAAAAGCTAATAAAAATAACATCAAATACTATAACAGTTTATAAATAAAGTCAAATTTAAGTAAAATATTTATTTAAAAATGTCTTTTTTAATTACTTATAATCTATCAGAAGTGTTCAGGATTTTAAAGAAAATATAGTTATAAGTAAAGCATATTAAAGAACTTGGTGTTGTTAATGTGAGTGTAAACATAATGAAATACTGGTAAAGCTTGTAAGAGAAACTGTATCCTGTTTGATTCATATAATGTCAGAAAGATCAATCCATTTTGTTTATTTTTTTTAATAATGCACTGAAAAGTTTCCTGAGAATGACAACTCTTCAGCTCTTCTATTCAATGTTGCTTGAATGCTAGACATTATTTAACAGCTCCTTCGTTATGAAAGCAGTTTACCTTTTCTCCGGTTTTGCAACCGTCTGTAATTTGTCTTCTTTGAAAGTCGGGTTAAGTGCTCGATGTAATCGCTGAAAAAACAATTAAATTAAGTGTCATTAAAGAAAACTAGCATTGAGAATTACAAAGTGAGTAATGAGCAAAGCATTCCTGTAATGCTGCACTATAATTATCTGTAATAAAACCATGAGTGGAATTTTGCAGATTAACTAACTTGACTGGTGTGGAGCCAGTACTTAAGCTGTGACGACTGCTGCATTCTGGGTATCAGCCAGCGATGGACGATGTGTTCACCCAGTGTGGTGAGGAGAGACAGGGCCAATCCAATGCACAGCATGACAAATAACCCTGAGAAGTGCTTTATCCCCATCTGTAACGTCTGAGGATGACAACAGAAAGTCAAGCTTAGAAAAGAGGAATAGTTCAGCCATAAATTAAATTTTGTCAGTTTTTAGTCACATAAAACCCCATATTCTTCTGGTTATTCTATAAGAAACTAAATGAGATGTTTATAGTTTGAGTTTAACACCATTTAACCATCACAAAATAGTTTGAATGATTTGTGCACTTTATTCCAAGTCTTCTACGAGGAACAAATCATAGTTATTATCCATTTCACCAGAGCTCTCAAATCCCCAACTGAATTTAACATGCAAACAATACATTTTTGAATGAATAAAGAAAACAACACATTATTAGAATGACATGAGATTATTAAATGATGTCGAAAGCGAGATCTGAAAACAGAAGCAAAATAATAGAGTAGTTTTTGTATTTGGATGTAAAAAAAATAGCTGTATCTAATCTAGATAGATGATAGTATTTCAGATTTTTAGTTGCTATCAGACTCACCTCTGTGACTGCAAAGCTTCTTTTACCACAGGGTACAACCTTATACCACTTATCATGCAGCATGTCCATAAATCCATCAGATTTGTACTGACTGACCAGCTCAGAGATATTTGAGGTCAGAGGAGAGTTCTGTTTGAGCCCAATGCCATAGCCTGTGGACGGATGGGAAATATATTTTTGATCAGCATGTGCACAGTAGTTCATTCACTCCATAGCTTAGAAACAATAACAAGTGAGAAGCATTCATTTACTGGCCTTCAATCGCAAAAGGCTTTCCCACTGTCAGCATCTTGCAGTCTGCATCAATAGACACTTCATAGTCTAAAAGAGCTTTGTCCATTATAAAAGCATCCAGCTTTTGGGGATCATCCCTGGAATAGCATCAAACAGTTTGCTATTATATAATAATACATACATTTGCTACATTCAGACATGATTTTGTCTATGGAGATACAATGTAGTCACATTAAGAACATTTAAAATTGGTAATGATGTTGAATCAGTAGAACCGCTAGAACCAAATAAATACACACTCATAGAAAGGAACACAGAAAGTTAATAAGCCCAATTTACTACTAGCAGTAACATCCTTGTTTATCCTATGCAATTCAAAAAGTATGTTATCTTGCACAAACACATGCTGGATTGATTTAAAAGGAGAGACCTGGCTAACCTCCTTAGGAAAATATTGCAATTTTCATCTACTTCTCCTGAAATCTATTCATTCTGCCCTGCTTGAAGGAATTCTACACTGTGGCAATATTTTGGAGTATGCGGTCTGATTTGAGGACTGCATCAAATCATGTGCCGAAGGTTGTGGAAACTCAAAAGAGGAGTTTCAGACTTGCAACAGAGGATGTGAAAGGAGAAAAACCTCTTCTAAATTTAGTTAAGTGTGACCTATCGATCACTCAAGTGACATCTGGGAACCTTTGGCACTAGCTTATTTACTTGGATCGTAAAGTATTTTCTAAAAAAAAAAAAAAAACAAATCTAAATGTATACTTTTACTATTATTACATTATTACATACACTTATTAGCTCACAAATCTTTAGGTTTAAGTGCCCTTACCCCCAAAAATATATTATAATACAGCACAACCTTACTTTGTTAATATTGCAGATTAAAGAAATGTATTTTTCAAATATAGCCTTAATGTATTTAATTTAAACATTATACATCGGCTACATTACAAATTAAAATATATAATAATAAAGTATGTTTTAGACAATGCTAAATGTTTATATATATACAGTACATATTGGACAACAAATATATATATATATATATATATATATATATATATATATATATATAAATATATATATATATATATATAATATATATATATAAACATTATGTGAAAATTAAGGTTTGCTATAAGGATTGTTTGATATTTAAAATCTATACTTCGCATTGAGTCACATCATGTAGTATGTAGGTATATATATTTTGCATGTATTGTTCAGACCATTCCAGCAATGCATGTGAGTCAGATCATGCAGTGAGAAGGAATAAGTGTTTTGCATGTAAACGGGTGTTTGGCAGCCACCCAGATCGTGTAGCGAGTAGGAAAGTCTTCAACACAGTCCAAAAATTAGTCAAACAAGTCTATTCATTCCTAGTCTTGTACAGTGGAACCACATGGATTTGTATGACACTGCAAGAAGCCTAAAGCCATCAAAGAAGGACATGGTAGAGGGCATCCAGTAAATTAGTGCTGCTCCACTGATCGATACCACTTTGCAATAACGATTACGACTTACTTAAGATGATATATCCCATCAGGTGTTGTAGGGACATTATATCGTCTCATGTATTCATGCATCTCTGGGAAGCTTTTTTTCACATAGTCCTCAGCACTGCTCTCCCGAACGGTTCCAAAGCGGAAACCTTGTGATGGATGGTGGAGCTTGAAAGGCAAGAGGACCGGTTTAATCAACCAGGAAGTGTGTTTTTAACCTCTAAGCCTGTCAGTCATTTTGACATAATTTGAAAATGATAAGCACAAGTTACTCTTACCTTGGGATCATGTATACCTGAGAGTTGCTCGTAGGTTTTCTCACCAACCATTACAGCGGCGAGATTAGCCGTGTACGTTGAAAGGCAGAACAGACAGAATATGGCCCAGAGGTTCATGAGGAATCTGCCGGTCCAACACTTTGGTGGCTTAATGGCGGCAGTCCTGCCGAATAGAATTGCGTAGCAAACGTTTAACGCAGAGGAGAAAGAAAAGACACGGTCCCTGTTCCTTCCCCTCGGAGTCATGCCGAAAGGGCTTTTCCACTCATACAAGGTCAAGAACACGGCCGTCACATGTAAAGACACAAATATTCCCAGCCACATACTCCAGTGCAGGGGCCACATGAAGGCCCCGATAGGTGCGGCCGTGTCCATAGTCCTGACAAGGATTCCCAGACTGGTGGAGAAAAACGGGCTGGTGAAGTCAATGACCTGACTGCGTGCTGAGTTGATGCTAAAGGAAGTGACAGCCAGATGTGCCGCCCCGCTCATGAGGTCCCCGACCAGTCCTGTCCAGCGACCGTTCTTGTAAGCTCCATATTTCCCGTCTCCCACAATGTAGAGGTTGAAGTCAAACCTCATGTCCTCTGCTAGCTTCTCCAAAAGATCAATGCAATATCCATAGCAACATTTTTTTAACTCCATTGGGACGCTGTCGTTGGCACCTTGCAAACCCTGAAAAAGACTTTTCAATAAGGATGTGTCATTTGTTAGGGGATCAAGGCACAGCTGGCCAGCCGGGCACAAGCCTTCTTCATCAACGTCTCGGGTGAAGACAAATGGATGTTCTACCAGGGTGACGACGCGCAAGTGTAGACGTGAGGAATGCCGCCAGTCCGCTCCTCCCTGAGACTGTCTCTTATTAGGCCAGACACCGTAATCCATTACCACTTTGCCTTGCTTCCAGCTGCCGAGACGTGTCCACATGGGCTTGCCTACTGGGTCATGCTGGAGATTCCAGATGAAGGTATGGCTTTCAGAGATGATGATAGATTCCTCTTGAATATTGATGTAGCCACTCAGGCCGTCAAAAGACGTGTTGGCCATGTATCTAAGAATTAAGAGAAAACCATAAATCAATCCAATTCACAGAAGTCCATCCAATCTAATTCTGACAAATGCAATATCAAACCAAAATGAACCTGATTTACTTTTATAGCCACATTTCTCTGATCTAAAGGACCATTCACACCCAGAACGATAACTACTGTATAACATCTGAATAATCGTTCAAATTCTTTGACAATAGAGAAGTGGATGAATCAGCGGATAAACATAACCTAACCTAATCTAAAAAACTCGTAGTAGTTTACCTAACACAATTTTTTTCTGTTTTATTTGAAATTATGTAGCAGTACAGAAGTGAAATGTGCTTGTGAATGCCTTGTCATGTTGTCTTTAAAGTCCACATGAAATCTAAATTTACACTATGTACTCTGTTAGCACACATTTCTAGACTTAAGGTGAACAATTAATTTGTCATTTAAAACTGATATTATGGATTTTTTTTCTGTCAAAGTTTATATATACAGGTGCTGGTCATTTAATTAGAATATCATCAAAAAGTTGATTTATTTAACTAATTCTATTCAAAAAGTGAAACTTGTATATTATATTAATTCATTATACACTGACTGGTATATTTCAAATGTTTATTTCTTTTAATTTTGATGATTATAACTGACAACTAAGGAAAATCCCAAATTCAGTATCTCAGAAAATTAGAATATATCTTAAGACCAATACAAAGAAAGGATTTTTAGAAATCTTGGCCAACTAAAAAGTATGAAAATGAAAAGTATGAGCATATACAGCACTTAATATTTAGTTGGGGCTCCTTTTGCCTGAATTACTGCAGCAATGCGGCGTGGCATGGAGTCGATCAGTCTGCGCTCTGCTCAGGTGTTAGGAGAGCCCAGGTTGATCTGATAGTGGCCTTCAGCTCTTCTGCATTGTTGGGTCTGGCATATCGTATCTTCCTCTTCACAATACCCCATAGATCTTCTATGGGGTTAAGGTCATGCGAGTTTGCTGGGCAATTAAGAACAGGGATACCGTGGCTCTTAAACCAGGTACTGGTAGCTTTGGCACTGTGTGCAGGTGCCAAGTCCTGTTGGAAAATTAAATCTGCATCTTCATAGTCATTCAAGTAATTCAAGTTGGTAAGCAGCAGGAAGCATGAAGTGCTTTAAAACTTCCTGGTATACAGCTGTGTTGACTTTGGACCTCAGAAAACACAATGAACCAACACCAGTAGAAGACATGGCATCCCAAACCATCACTGACTGTGGAAACTTTACACTGGACCTCAAGCAACGTGGATCGTGTGTCCTCTCTTCCTCCAGGCTCTGGGACCCTGATATCCAAAGGAAATGCAAAATCTGTTTTCATCAGAGAACATAACTTTGGACCACTCAGCAGCAGTCCAGTCCTTTTTGAAGTGAGACGCTTCTGACGCTGTCTGTTGTTCAAGATTGGCTTGACACAAGGAATGTAACAGCTGAAACCTATGTCTTGCATACATTTGTGCATAGTGGTTCTTGAAGCACTGACTCTAGCTGCAGTCCACTCTTCCACCACTTCAAATGTGAATCTCCCTCACATTTTTGAATGGGTTTTGTTTCACAATCCTCTCCAGGGTGCGGTTATCCATATAGCTTGTACACTTTTTTCTACCACATTTTTTCTTTCCCTTCGCCTCTCTATTAATGTGCTTGGACACAGAGCTCTATGAACAGCCAGCCTCTTTTGCAATGACCTTTTGTGTCTTGCCCTCCTTGTGCAAGGTGTCAATGGTCGTCTTTTGGACAACTGTCAAGTCAGCATTCTTCCCCATGATTGTGTTGCAAACACCTGTAGCAGGTGCTTTGAGTTAATTAGCTGATTAGAGTGTGGCACCAGGTCTCTTTAATATTGAACCTTTTCACAATATTCAAATTTTCTGAGATATAGAATTTGGGATTTTCCTTAGTTTTCAGTAATAAACATGAAAATTAAAAGAAATAAACATTTGAAATATATCAGTCTGTGTGTAATGAATGAATATAATAAACAAGTGTCACTTTTTGAATGGAATTAGTGAAATAAATCAACTTTTTGAGGATATTCTAATTATATGACCAGCACCTGTATATATATATATATATATATATATATATATATATATATATATATATATATATATATATACACTGCAATTAATGTTCAGAAAGTTCACTTAAAGAATGAACTAATTGGTATTTTTTGTTGCAACCTTTACACGTGAAACATGTGATGCCTAGCCTAGAAATCTAGATGCACCCTAGCGGCAGCAAAATGTATTTCGCAGCCTAGAGTACAGTCTAGCAACTCTCAATACACCTTCTAGCAGCAAAAACCCAGATTGGGTCAGGCCAATCACGTCGTGTATAGAGCAGGCGGGGCGGGCTTAACATATGACGACAGAGAGTTGCGACGGCTGCCACTTGAAAACAAATAATGGTGGCTGCAGCTGTCGAACAACGATCTTTTGAATCGGCTTTGGCCGCGACTCTGGAGGACTTGGAGTTAAGTTTCTCTTTAAGAAAAGAGCAAAGAACGGCACTTAAGTCATTTTAAAAAAAGGAAGATGTGTTTGGAGTTTTGCCGACTGGATACGGAAAAAGTTTAATATACCGCTCTGAATACGTCACCTTCTTTGTTGCTCTGATTGGTTGTAGCGCTATCCTATTGCGTGCAGAGGGATTTTGAGAGACAGCTGTTTATCCCGCCCCTCGGAGTAAGCCTCGTCTATGGAGAGTTTCCAGACTAAACATCTTGATGTAAGTCTGGCTGGCCAGGCTATGTGATGCCATTTAAACAACACAAATATTACGTAATATCAAGCAGTGTGTCAAATCAAGTACCTGGACAGAAAGGTTCCTGATGTGAGATTTTTAGTCTTAAGTCTAGCCAGACAGTTTGTGATGCCAGGAATCAGCGCCAGTTCTGGAGACACAGTGGCAGCCGATCCCACTGCTCGTGCCACCAGCTCTAAAGCATCCTGGACATAATGATCCAGCGAGGGCTCACCCATGCCACCATGTGCAAGAAGGCCCATGGGTAGCCCCTCTGTCCGTAATTCCTCCACATTCTGAGAGTCTCCAATAATCCAGTGGTAATCGGGAAGAATTAGGCCTAACTTCACAATGGTAGTAAAGATTCTCCTTATATCCCTGATGTCACATCCAAAGGTCACTATGGTAGATGTTGAGTCCTTGATGGAGTCCAGCTGAACTTGCAGGGACATTTGAAAGTCACTTTTGGAGCTGCTGTTGGTGGACAACTTGAGAACCGTACCCAGATGAAATTTGGAGTTGTTATGGAGCAAGAAAACAAAGTCTGAAATGTTCATCTGTTGACACATCACCAGACTGACATCAAACCAGTTGTTCATGGACAGCAGGGAGAAGATGAGATCTGCTTGGGAGGTTTGAGGGTTTTGCATGGCCATCTGGAAATGAAGAGAGTTCTGTTGAGAAGAAACAAATGTGGTTATCATAACAAAGTGATGAATGCATCTTTTAATACATGCATGGCCTTTTTAGGCAGTGTTGTGCCTGAACGCGTTCATTGAACGATAGTTCATGAACTCGTTCATATTTTGGGGCGAACGTGAACTGAATGTGCTGTATTACTGCCTGATGAACGTTACTGTGAACTCGTTCATTCTGGTGTCTGTGAATGGCACGCTCTCTCAGGTTAACTTCGTTCAATAGGGTGCCAGATTTCTATGAGCCTTCCAGGCGAAAACCCGGCTACAACACAGCGTAAACGGGTCTTAATATGTAGCGGAAAAACACCCAATCTGGCAACACCAGCCACCGTCCGCCGCATGCGAGACGCGTCATCAAAAAAAAAAAAAAAGCATGGAGGCAACAGCAGCATGTAGCAAGAAGGCGTATGATGATTTAAAAGAATTTTATGATGTTTATGACTAGGTCGGTGAGAATGGGAGACAAAGCATTAAAGCAACAATGGGGAAATGCTGTCCCCTCAATGCTAATGTAAACCCTGGTTGGATAAGCTTTCAAAATTGGATATGAAGATGAAATCTGACGCAAAGCTTCATTGTTAAAACTGATAAAATAAGTGCTGTCTGTGATTCTATATGGGCTGTGGCAATAATTTTGAAAAATAATAGCTCGCAGCAACATATGGAAAAAAAGAACTATGAACTAGTTCATTTTTGGAACTGAACTTTCAGTTGAACTTTTGGAACTGAACTTAAAGTTCAAAATTTTGTAGTTTGAACTATGAACTGAACTAGTTCATTTTAAAATTTGTGAATTGAACTTTGAACTAGTTCATGTAGAAAGTGAACTTTCCCAACACTGTTTTTAGGCCATTTAGTATTTTTGACTGATGACTGTATGTCAAGTTAAAACAAGTCCAACTTTTAAAATACATTTCAAGAACCTTCTAGTCTAGCTGTTTATGAAAGAAAAAAACATGACAGAAACACGAACTTGGGCTCAGGTAAATCTAAAACCAGCCTAATTATACAGTGCTTCTTTAAGACAGATTGGTCGACCACTCTCTCAGGCAAATCTCCATCTAGTTGATTTTACACACCTCTTCCTGTCTGCCAAACAGAGGGAAGGCATAAATTTTAAGCTCAACAGATATTTATCATAATGCATGATTTGATGGACAGTCTCTTTCTGTTTACATATTGAGTTTCTGAAGCAGAATCTCAGACGAGAAAAAAACAACAACAACAACAACAACAACAAATATAATAAGATTTCCAACATAGTGTCCAAGTGAGTGTGCAATTGTTTGCTTCTGAAAACAGTTACTTTAAGTGCTCTCTGGTTCCATTTGTGATGCATGGAAATAGAAATGCCTCTAGAGGGGCAGCATTTCAAACTAGTTTTAAACATTTGGAAGTTGATGAATCCTCTGAAAATGGTCAAATCAGGCCAATTTTTGTTTATCTGTTCAATTGGCATCTTCAAATGCTTTGAACCAACATTACATTATTAACATTATTAACACAGTTAATTATTAACATTCTTTACTTACATTTGACTGTATCATTTTACTCTGTCCAAAAACAAAAATACATACAATTAACCACAATTATCTGCTTATTTTTAAATTTTAGCAAATTTAGGTCAATGGACCAAAATACTACTTTAATTGTTTGATTTATCAGTTACTTGAGATGGGCATTAACATGACCAGGAGCAGTGTTGTCAATTCTGCAGTTTTCCTGCATAATTTGGCTATTTTATTAATTTTTTTATTAATTAATTATTATTATTATTATTTTTTTTACTGTTGCCACTGGTTGTTTTTTTAGTCCGTGGGAAACTCTCCCTGGAACGCAATTTTGGAGTGATTTTGAAAGCCATTCCCTCCCATACACAATTTTGGAGAATTTTTGATTAGATGGTCCCCCTCAGAACGCAATTTGGCTGTCAACCCTGACCAGGAGTCAAAAGTGCTGTTAACTCTAATGAGTCTCAGGACTTCCCATCAAAATATGGATGTAGGTCGATTTCAGATATGGAAACATTGCCCAAGGACATCCAGAAACATTAAAGGGTTAGTTCACCCAAATATTAAAATGATGTCATTAATAACTCACACTCATATCATTCCAAACCTGTAAGACCTCCATTTATCTTCTGAACACTGTTTAAGATATTTTAGATTTAGTCCGAGAGCTCTCAGTCCCTCCTTTGAAGCTGTGTGTACGGTATACTGTCCATGTCCAGAAAGGTAAGAAAAACATCTTGGATCAATACCACAACTGAGTGTGTGTGTGCACTTTGGATGGGTTAAACGCAGAGCACGAATTCCGAGTATGGGTCACCATACTTGGCTGTATGTCACGTCACTTACTCAATGTTTTAATAATATAATAGCTATAACATGACATTGTCCTGCTAAGGAAATTAAGACCTTAACAGACACTGTCAGATGTTTATCTGAGCCATTTAATTTCCCCTGATCAGAAAATCAAATAGGAACTGATTAAGGAAAAGCTTTCCAGGGATTTATTTCAAGATGTCTTAACAAAGTCTGACTTATTTTCTGTAGGGTTGCCATGAGATCTAATTGGTCTAACCAGTGGGAGAGTAATAAGTACCACTAACAGGTTAAGAAGAGACATTTAGAGGTTTCGAGTGTCTACTTCATCTGGAGTATGTTTTATCTAGAGGCCCTCTAGTAGAGGGAGCAATGATTTGCAAGCTGGGATACAGCCAAATATTACTGCTGGGTCATAAAAAAGCCCTGGAGGGTGATACAATTATCTGCATTTCCAGCAGCTTTGAAGATGAATGGATAAAGATGGGTGATTTGATACACCACAGTTCTTCAGGCCTGTCGAGAGTAGCTTGATGGACCTATGGTTCGTCTTCTCATAACCTTGAAATATCCCAAAAGGGATTGAGAATGATAAATAATGAAACAACTAATGTTGTGGAATACAGTTGTTTTAATTATCCTTAATAATATAGACATCTAATTGTCGCCTGTGTTACAATGGAAACTATTATGGTTACTTTCTTCATAACATAATTATATTGTTAAAAATCAACAGAATTTGACCAGATTGGCACAAATTAAACCAAAACATTCATAAAATAAATAAATAAATATTTAGATGCAGAAATAAAATCTTAAATCTTGATTTTATGATGCCTTGGTGATCAATTATAGTGTCCTGTATTCCATGTTATTAACAATGTAGTCAACAATTCATTGAACTGTTAACTCCAAAATGAATAGGTCCACTGTACTTGAACTGAAAATAAATAAATAAACGACAATGATTTTCCCTTTGGGCAGTTTTGCTGCTGATGTTTTCTGATTCATTCATTCATTTATTAAAAAAGAAAGCAGTAAATAAAAATCAGTAAATCAGAAATCAGTAATGAGCACACTGAGATACTAATTGCTGGACAGATAACAGACACTGATTCTGAGCTCACAGAGGAATCTGATCAATCTCACATGATCCATGTAAACAAGGAACTGACCAGAAGATGGTGCTAACTTCTAAAGATCGGATATCAAACAGCTCAGCCCTCAGGGCATTCAGAACAACGCAAACAGCTAGATGTGTCATCATTTTTTTTTTTCACTATAAAGAACCAAGGGAAAACACACATTTATTTGAGAAGCAGGTTGAAACAAAGCTTTGAATCAATAATCATCATGCATTCATTCTCTGTCTGTAGTGTATTGTTTATAACCCCCCCACCCCCCTCCCAAATAAAATCCTTAACTACCAGTTGATCATTCATTTTTAATTCCAGTCCAGTTCCTCAGTTCCGACCATGTGTCATCTAACTGAACTTTTGTATAGAGTCCCTCAACATTTACATTTCTAAATGAAAGAAACTGAGCTCTCCAGAAACTATACAGTATCTCAGTGCTGTAAATGTAAACATTAATATAATATTTTTATGAAAATAAACACAAATGGAACACAAATTTAATTTGCCTCCCCCCTTATGCCATCAGACTGCAATTTAGAAAATATAAGCCTATAACGTTATAATAACCAAGTTACGAAATTATGAAATGCAGAAATATTAAATGTATTCATGTGTATGTTATTTTATGTTAATTTTATAATAATAATAAACATTTTACAACTATGTTATTTAGCTATATAATTATTTTTGTTAAAATTATTTTATCTCACAATGGTGACAATTACACATTGGATATTGGTATTCAGTTTCAAATCATTCCATATTATCAGCTCATTCTTAATTTAAGATAAGTCAGTATTTGTAATATGTATATGACAAACATTATTTTTTTTTTGCACCCGACACATATGCAGTGATCACAAGATAAAACACACATGTATGTGAGAAGCAGCAGGTTACACCAAAGCTTTGAATCACTGAGTGTGATCATACATACATCCTCTGCCTGTAGTGTATTGTTTATAATGTTTTATAACCTCAATAACTACTAACATAGTTGATCATTCACTCATACTTACAATGCAGTTCCTCAGTTCCAAACGTTTCAGCATACTGTGTCCTCTAATTGTACTTGTATTGTGCAGTCCCTCAACATCTACATTTCTAAATGAAAGAAACTGAGCTCTCCAGAAACTCTACATTATGCAGCTGCAGACCAGAACTGCCTCAGTGCTGTAAATGTAAACATCAATATTTTTAGGGAAATAAACACACCTGACTCTGGCGTTTAATTTCGCGCTGGACGACGCTGATGACTGGAATCTGTAGCGTTGTGGCGACAAATTCCAACTTGACCAGTTCGTCCCTGTTCTGTGGGAACGCGACGATGGCAGAGACTCCTTGCACGACGACGGTGTGGCAAACACTTTGCAGGAACGACGCGGGATCGCCACAGGTAGGTGTAGATGAGGAGGAAAAGGAGAAAGCAGGTAATTCTCCCAGTCCTGCTTCCACAGCCATGACTATCTCAAGGCTGAGGTTGTAAGGTAAAAGCCCCGCCACTCGATTGAGGCTCTCTGTAGCGAGTAGAACAGAGTCTCGAGGTAGAAACACAGCGTCCGGACCCACTTGTTTGAGTGCGCTTTTACTTTTGGAGGCCTTGTGGGGGTTATTCGCTGAGTTTTTAGTCCTAATGCCCCTCCAGCCTTGTTCGTGCCTACTTTGGGTGATCGCGTCCCACTGTTCCCACGTTTCTCTGTCTGCATCCCAGTCCGTGTCTCTTCCTCTGAAGGAATCCTGCCTGAACACTCGAGGCTGCAGGTGCAGAGCTCCGACTCTCACCGTGTGTCCGATCCTCTTCAGAATCTGACATGGCTGTGGATGCGCCAGAGATGCTGGGGGAACAAGCAGCATCATCAAAGCGCTTGGCGCAAGTAAGGAGAGCCACAGCAACCTGCCCAGCGCACCCCAGATCAAAGAGCCCGGCATTACTCCAAACAAGCCTCGGTTAAGCTCTGGAAACGATGGGATCCGTGTCCACAGCGCTGGATAGATGATGGATCACCGGTGAATCTAGACGCAGCAAAGTTGCGCTCCTCTCCAAGAGGCTTCTGAGGGATCGCCAGCAGTGCACATGTCCAACGCGGCTCAAAACACTCGTTGCTCATCTCAAAAGCGTTCATGGACAAAATATTCGAGAGGGTGTTGTTTTTACGCGCTTTCCAAAAAGGTAAAAAGGCACCCACTCAAATGCAAAGTGACTGTAAAAACCCAAAGACGCTTATATTCTCCAGATCAACGTAATGGAAGTCCGAGGATGTGAAACACAAAATGCAAATTGCATTTAACTTTATTATTGCATCCAAACCTGTAATCCATCCTGAATTTGATCATGAAAAATCCTGACGGATCTCCAAAACTGTAAATAATTTATTCGCAAGCTATGTCAAAAAAGAAACGAGCGTTTACATGGGTTATATTGCAGTTTAAACATATAACGCAGACAATCTCCCAGAATGGCACTGGAGTAGTGCAAATTATTGCACTGGCTGTACTGTGCGTTTAACCCGTTCACTGCTGCACTCTCACCTTTGCTATACAGTACACAGACATTGATGGATTTAGATTACTGACAGTACATCTTTGCAAAATTTTTTTAAATCATTTAAATGATATAAATCAGGCTACTAACCAACTAACTTTATCATGCTGAGATCTATTTGATCCAATTTGATTTTATCTGCATAGCATTTTTCACAACACAAATCAGATTTAAGATATCACAACAGTGAGCAAGCTAAAGGCAATAATGTGGCAAGGAAGATGTCGTTTACACTCATGCAGAGAAAATATGTAGTATCTCCAATTTTCCTTTTATACATCACAACACTTTATCGGTAATAGTAGCCAAAAGAAGTTATACACCAATTTTGATGAAAATAGTTCTGATTTGTTCAAAAGTCTAACCTTTCTAAACTAGCAGTGCTGTCATTCTATCACTGACGCAATCACTGCCATGAATCTCACACATCATTCTTTTGTTGACACTATGCAGCCAGAGCACCGGATGTCCCCTGAGGTCCAGGTTTCTCATAGCTTATACGGGTTAAACAGATGACCTTCTAACTTTATCTCATCAGAATTGAGAGGTATTCATATGCAAAATGTTCTAGAACATACTTTATAGTAAAACAAGTAATTTGACATTGTTATAAGATTACAATTATTAAAATGCACTTTTTAAAAGTGTAGTTAAAGTGACATGGAAGTGTCTCTCTTTATGTACACTTGAGTGACCTTTTATTTAATTTATATTATATTATCTGCAAGTCCAGTTCACTAAAAAAATATAATTTGAGAACCAATACAAGTGCACATTCTATACAATTAAATACAGTTCTTTTTCACAAGGGCCCACAAAGTTTCTGGCTCCATTTTCAGCAAGGGTTGGAAGGAAGCCAATAAATAGCGGATTCAAAAACATTGAGACTAAATTTGCATAAACAGTATATGCATTTTTTTTATTATCAAATGTGAAAATATTGCATTCAAATGTAAAAATAAATGAATAAAACATGTTTGCTCAAAAATCTGAGATGGACCCCTGTTTGAATGGGCATGATGTACTAAAACATTCCTTCATTTTAATTCAATCAAAAAGAGGGAATGTCTTCTTTATTTAAATGACAAAACAAATTCTTAATTCATGGCCATGATAAATATATATGTTTTGTCTGCATGTCCTGTGTTTAATTATTATTTAAATAAACAGTTCTGCTATCTTCCGTGCATGAAAATGCTGGGCAATCATGTACAATTTTGCTTGCTTAATTATAAAAAAAAAATCATTTTTATACTGTTTATTGCATGCCACCCTCAAAAAAAAAACCTAAGTGCATGTTGCCCCTTCATAAAAAGATCACCAGATGATCACTGGATATACTGTCTTTCTTGTATGCAGAACTGGATCACGGTCCTTTGAGGGTTTTGGCCATTGCTTAGAACCGCTGCCAACTTCCCTTGTTCCCTTCTCTTTTCTTCTCTGCCCATACTCTCCCTTCCAGCAGCCTGTCACTCACACGAGATCACAACAATTAGCAAGCATGCACTGATTTATTAACTTCTGAAGTCCTTCTCTGTTTTTCATAATTCAAGAAGGAAGAAAACACATTCGCAATGTTTGCTTCATGGCTGAATTTAATAAATAAATAAATAAATAATAAATAATAAATAAATACATACTGAAAAGCAGCTTGCATGAGAACTCTTTCAAATATGTTTTTTTCTGTATATATATAAATTAATTTTTTAACAATAAAATCCATAGTGCATGCGCTGAGGCAGGGGTTTTCAAACCTGTCCTGGAGGACCACCAACATTGCACATTTTGTACTATATGTCTCCCTTATTTATCACCTTATTTAACACCTGATTTAACTTCATCAGCTCATTAGTAGAGACTGAAAGACCTGGGTGTGTCTGATAAGGGAGACATATAAAGTGTGCAGTCCTGGAGGTCCTGCTCTGCGCTGAGGGACCCGGTTCATAGTGGTTATTGCACTTTAATGGTGTTCAGCTTCCTTTGACAGTCTTTAGTCATGCAGACTGAGGTTTTGGAGAATATTGGCAGTCAGAAGCCCAATTCCCTGCTCATGTGGTCTATAATCCAGCACCGATATAAAGCTTTTCCAGCATGGACACAGATCATCTCCTTTATTTCACATTTTTGTTAATGAAATTCCATATTTCCAGTCTAAATCAAATGGCTTGTCATTCAGATAAATGGCAGTGAGATGTAACTAAACGCAGGATGATTTCTTTAAATCACTAATTATTATTGATTTAAAAACAAATGTGGAATGAATGAATGACATCCTGGTAATTACCCCAGCGTGAAATCTACCATATAGAGGGCATTAAACTCAGAGCTCAGAGCTTCATCATGAGAGAGGTGGCTTTCAGCAATGACACTTTGACCCTTCATTGACAAGCCGCTGTAATAAATCTCATCTTCACATTTCCCTTCTATCAGACTTAATTATAAGAGGGGACCCAAAAAGCAGGCATGACTGGCTGCATCATCAACTTCTAATGCTGTGCTGATGCTTAATGTAGGTCATGAGAAAATACCATTGTGACCTGTTTCTACTGCAAAGTAGGGGTTCTGAACTAGTGGATCACAGACAACACAACTCGCCAAACATTTCTTTTCTGAACTGTCATGATCAAACATCATAATAAAAATTTGCACCACTCATGTCCAACTGTTGCCAGACACTGAACATTTGCTTTGAAACTGCCTGTAAGCAATGCATTGTCATTTTGCAACCATTTTGTATCTACACCCATATTTTTTCATGACATTGTTCAGTTTAATTAACTTGCATTTTCAATGGAGAAAAAAAAAAAATTGTAGGGGTTATAGCTCCTCTTGTGGACGAGTCCACGAATTTCAGCAATGTATTTCAGGTTACACAGAAATGAAGGCAGAGGCACATAATTACTAATTATTAGCTTGTATTGTGAACTATTTTTGTTTTCTTTTGCTTGTGTCCTGAAACAAAACCAGATGAGAACAACAGCAGTATAGTATTAATTATATTGGAGATTGATGCTTAGTATCACATAATAAAATATGGAAGACCAGGATAAGGACACAGGAGAATTCCATCAGAATTGTTCATTTCATTTTCTGTCAAATTGGAAAAATGTTGAACTACAAATAATGCACTGTGCTGTTTTGGAAATTTCATCTAAGCTAGAAAAAAGGAGAACACGCACCGCTGCAGCTCTACAAGAAAGAAAAGCCTAGCCAAGGTAATGCTCAGGTATTGATGTAGCCTATCTGTCTGGGAATAAGTGTAAGATTGGCTAACAGGCCCGGCACATCTAGGTTTTAAACACTTCTCTTATGTACACACTAGACATGAATTTGACTCATTTATTATATCTGTTTGGTTCATTTATATTTCCTTTGCAAGGTAATGCATTCAGAATATTAATTTTCATGATTAGAGAAATTAAAGCAAATGTCTTTAAGCAAACCTAGGTGCAGTTTCTTACTGAAGATGACCGATACCATTCAAATCATTGGGGTCTGCAAGATTATTTGGTTGCACTTTATTTGAAGGTCCAGTTCTCACCATTAACAAACTATTAACTATGACTTTTGCCTCAATAAACTCCTAATATGCTGCTTATTAATAGTCAAGGTAGTTGTTAAGGTAGTAGGTATTTGGATGTGGGATATGGTCATGCAGAATATGTGCTTTAAAAGTACTAATACATATTCAATTCAATTCAAGTTTATTTGTATAGCGCTTTTTACAATACAACTCGTTACAAAGCAACTTTACAGAAAATTATGTTTGTACAATATTTAGTTATAGCTTATAAGTGGTGACTGTCAGTTTGTGCACGTATGACAGGATTTGTAGAAAAAACAAGAGGTAGTCAGCCAGATGATTAACATTATTTATATTATTAATAATTAATAATTATTATATGATGCAGTCACACTTGTAGCAATATTTGTTAGTTCTGTTTGTTGATTCAGGGTCAGCATCATCTGAGGTCCTCTGAGGGTCAGCATCATCTCTTCTCAGGTGTTCTGGATCCAGACTGGAGCTTGTGTAAATCCTAGTTACCACGGGATGTAAATCCCGTGGCAAAACATAGAAACAAAATAGAGACATCATTAGCATAGCTGCTGATCCAACAAAGTAAAATTAATTAGTTTAATTCAAGCTAAAGAATAAAAATGCGCATTTGATTAGAAGCAACTACATTCACAATTTAAGATACACTATTTGAATTCTTGGTGAAAGAGATGCGTTTTTAATCTAGATTTAAACAGAGAGAATGTGTCTGAACCCCGAACATTATCAGGAAGGCTATTCCAGAGTTTGGGAGCCAAATGTGAAAAAGCTCTACCTCTGCTATCCTAGGAACTACCAAAAGTCCAGCGTTTTGTAACCTTAGGGAGCGTGATGGATTGTAGTGTGGTAGAAGGCTAGTTAGGTACGCACGAGCTAAACCATTTAGGGCCTTATAGGTAAGTAATGATAATTTGTAACTGATACGGAACTAAATAGGTAGCCAGTGCAGAGACTGTAAATTGGGGTAATATGATCATATTTTCTTGACCTGGTAAGGACTCTTGCTGCTGCATTTTGGACTACCTGTAGTTTGTTTATTGAAGAAGCAGGACAACCACCTAGAAGTGCATTACAATAGTCCAGTCTAGAGGTCATGAATGCATGAACTAGCTTTTCTGCATCAGAAACAGACAACATGTTTCATAGCTTGGCAATGTTTCTAAAATGGAAGAATGCAGTTTTTGTAACATGGGAAATATGATTTACAAAAGACAAGTTGCTGTTTAATATAACACCCAGATGTTTGACTGTAGAGGAAATAGCAGTACATCTGTCTAGTTGCAGATTTTAATCTACAAGATTCTGTGTAGTGTTTTTTGGTCCAATAATTAATATCTCTGTCTTATCCGAATTTAATTGGAAAAAATTATTAGTCATCCAATCTTTTACATTTTTAACACACTGTGACGAGTGGGGCGGGGCCGAGGGAAGTGGGAACGAGCGAGGCCGGTGGAGTGATTGGGAAATGAGCGACACCTGCGACCCACCACCGGTCTCGAGTCCCATAGAGGAGATGGAAGGATATAAAACTGGAGCGACGACAGTGAAGGATGAGAGAGGACCAGGCCTGGGCTTTATTTTATGTTTTGGTTTTTATTTGTGCGCATCAGTCGTCCGTGAGGGGCTGATGCACTGTTTTGTGTTTATTTTTGTAATTAAAGTTTCATTTTGATTGTCCGCCGGTTCCTGCATCCTTCTTCCTGATGAATATGAAGGTTTTTATTATTACACACACTCTGTTAGTTTAGATAATTTAGAAGTTTCATTTGGTCTCGTTGAGATATATAGCTGAGTATCATCAGCATAACAGTGGAAGCTAATTCCGTATTTTCTAATAATATTACCAAGGGGCAACATGTATATTGAAAATAGAAGGGGACCTAGGACGGATCCTTGTGGCACTCCATATTTTACTGATGATAAATGAGATGACTCCCCATTTAAGTAAACAAAATGGTAGCGATTGGACAGGTAAGATCTAAACTATCTTAGAGCCTGCGCTTGATTACCTGTATAGTTTTGTAATCGATCTATGAGTATGTCATGATCTATGGTGTCGAACGCAGCACTAAGATCAAGTAAGACTAGAAATGAGATGCAGCCTTGATCTGACGCAAGAAGCAGGTCATTTGTAATTTTAACAAGTGCAGTTTCTGTGCTATGGTGGGGCCTGAAACCTGACTGAAATTCTTCATACAGATAATTTTTGTGCAGGAAGGTGCTCAATTGAGCAGACACAACTTTTCTAAAATTTTAGACAAAAATGGAAGATTTGAAATAGGCCTATAACTTGCCAGTTCACTAGGATCTAGTTTTGGTTTCTTAATAAGAGGCTTAAAGGTGCTCTAAGCGATGCCGGGAGTCGAGTGAGGAGATGTTTGCTGGATGTGACAAAAAAATGTTTTGGCCTAAAAAACATGTGACAACACTTAGAGCACCTTTAATGACCGCTAGCTTGAATGGTTTTGGGACGTGACCTAAAGATAACGACGAGTTAAAAATATTGAGAAGCGGTTCTTCGGCTACAGGTAACAACTCTTTCAGTAATTTAGTGGGTACAGGATCTAATAAACATGTTGTTGGTTTAGATACAGTGATAAGTTTATTTAGCTCTTCCTGTCCTATATTTGTAAAGCACTGCAGTTTATCTTTGGGTGCGATGGATGAAACTGAAGTGTTAGACGCTGTAGAATCTACATTCGCTATTGTATTTCTAATGTTATCTATTTTATCAGTGAAGAAATTCATAAAGTCATTACTATTAAACGTTGGTGGACTATTTGAATCAGGTGGCGTCTGTTAATTTGTTAATTTAGCCACTATGCTAAATCTTGGATTATTTTGGTTATTTTCTATGAGTTTGTGTATATGCTCTGCCCTAGCAGTTTTTAGAGCCTGTCTATAGCTGGACATACTGTTTTTCCATGCAATTCTAAAAACTTCCAAGTTAGTTTTCCTCCATTTGAATTCAAGACTACGAGTTACTTTCTTGAGAGAGTGAGTATTACTATTATACCATGGCACAGTATGTTTTTCTCTAACCTTTTTCAATTTGATGGGAGCAACAGCTTCTAATGTATTAGAGAAAATAGTGCCCATGTTGTCAGTCATTTCGTCTAATTCATGTGTATTTTTGGGTACAAATAGCAGTTGAGATAGATCAGGCAGGTTATTTGCGAATCTGTCTTTGGTGGCTGGAACAATAGTTCTGCCCAGACGGTAACGCTGAGACATAAAGTTAATATCAGTGATACGCAGCATGCACGATACAAGGAAATGGTCTGTAACATCATCACTTAGAGGTACGATATCTATAGCAGTAAGATCGATTCCATGCGATATAATTAAATCTAGTGTATGATTAAAACGATGAGTGGGCGCGGTGACATTTTGCTTGACTCCAAAAGAGTTTATTAGGTCAGTAAACGCAAGTCCTAATGTATCATTTGCATTATCAACGTGAATATTAAAATCTCCCATGATTAGCGCTTAATCAACTGTAACCAGAAGGTCTGAGAGGAAATCTGCAAATTCTTTTAGGAATTCTGTATATAGCCCTGGTGGTCTATACACAGTAGCCAGAGCAAGAGATACATTAGACTTTTCTTTTGCATGTCTGACAGTGTAACATTAAGCAGAAGTATTTCAAATGAGTTAAACTTGTATCCTGTTTTCTGGGTAACATTGAGAATATCACTATATATTGTTGCAACACCTCCGCCACGACCAGTCTGACGGGGCTCATGCTTATAACAGTAGTTTGGTGGAGTAGACTCATTTAGACCAAAATAATCATTTGGTTTTAGCCAGGTTTCAGTCAAGCAGAGTACATCAAAACTATTATCTGTTATCATTTCATTTATAATAACTGCTTTGGGTGTGAGTGATCTAATATTTATGAGACCAAACTTTAAAAATTGTTTTTGTTCATTTACTTTACATTTTTCTGGTTTAATCACGATAAGATTTTTTCTAGATCCTACATTAAATTTATATTTTGACCTCACTATTCGGGGAACAGACACAGTCTTAATAGATTTTACAGCGCAAGTAGTTTTATCATTTAAGAAGGTGGAACAAAAGTCATCATAATAGTTATTTGATAATTGAATTACTAGTCACATGGAGCGAAGTGTCCTGGAGATGTTGTCAGAGAGCAGCTCCGCTCCGACTCTGCTGTGGTGCAGGCCATCAGCACGAAACAGCCTAGGACGCTCCCAGAAATGATTCCAGTTATTAACAAATAGCAGTTTCTGTTCTTTACACCACGACAACAACCATTCATTTAAAGCAAAAAGTCTACTGAATCTTTCGTGTCCTCATCGATACGTGGGCAGTGGTCCTGACTCGATGATCGTAGCCGCGGGCATCATACTGTGAACCGTCTCGATCAGGCTCCTGAAGTCCCTCTTCAGCGTCTCCGTCTGCCGGTGTTGTTAACGTGGTGTCGTTAACCCTGGCGTGAAGCACGACCGCTCTGGGGCTCTCGTTGGCCTTCAGGATCGCGGGTATCGGCGCAGAAACATCGAGAACACGAGCACCAGGGAAACAATGAGTGTGCACTTTACCTTCGGCTAACGTAGCACGGACGTGTCGGACGATGGAGTCTCCGATGATCACAGCGTCGCGTCCCGTCTCGCAGATGTGAGTGAAGCGGTTCCGGGTGGAGATCTCGAAGACAGGAGGGGGAGAAGTCATCGTCCGGGGCCTGGCTTTCATCCTCCGCTGTGGATGCACCCAGGGTCCGTGGTGTCCCGGTGCCGGAGTGAAGTATACAGCATGTTAACAGCACGCTGTATACTTACCCAGGACTTGTGAACGTCAGCCCGGAATGACTCCAGCGCGGCTCTCCGCTCTCTCAGCTGGGCCTGCCTCACCTCCAGGTCGCAAATCTGCTTCTCCACGGCCTCGAGCTCGAGCTGCACCGAATGCAGCTTGAACGTGTCCTCGCCTGCAATCAGAGGTAGACATTCATTGGCCATTAAAGCAAGTAACAGTGAGTACAGCAATGATAATGTGTGTGAATAGAGTATTAGCAATGTAAGTGCATTTAGCAGCAACCACGCCGCTGATGCTAAGGGGCTATAAGCTAATAGCGGACCCAGGAGATAAAAATAAAACTAGTGATAAGGAGGCGCTCTGAATGTTTTTGTTGTAGAATAGAATAGAGGATATATTCACACGTTATATAAACGGAAACAATGGTGTATAAAATAAATTTTTAAGATAAAAATAGTCGATAAAAAGAATGTAGTGACGGAGCTCAAACGCAGTACAGACGCCAATAAATGTATATATATATATATATATATATATATATATATATATATATATATATATATATATATATATATGTATATATATGTATGTATAAATCCCTGTTTCCACCACAGAAAAAAAGGTAATTGTGACTATTTATCACACTTTAGACTATAAATGAAAAAAAAACAAAAACAAAAAAACCTCATAATTGTGACATTCATGGTTGCAATTACATTTATTTATTTATTTATTTATTTAATCCTGTGTCAGATACTGGCTTGCATAGTAATGTAATGTAATGTAATGCCAGTATACAGGTCTTTACAGTGAGTTTTGATTCATTTAATTTATTGTTTGCTGAAAAAGAAAATATTAATTTAAATAAACAAATCAATAAAAATACTGACCCAAACCTTGTGAATGATAGTGTATGTAATATGCAATTACTTAAAAGTAGTGACTCTATACCACCTTAAATGCCTCTAAATAATAATGTTTATATAGATGGACCGAGTAGCCTCATTTATTTTTACACGCCATTTGGTGCCTTAGGTAAAAAAACAATCTATGTTTCTAAATGTCATTTCATCAGGTTCATTACAGAACATATGATTTGACAGAAGTAGGCATTATTTGAATTCATGACATTAACCAGACCTGGCACAGATGCTACACAGGGCACTGTGATGTAATGATAGTGTTTTAATAGTGTATAGGAAGCCTTCAGTTTCTTGTGTTGATACTTTTTCATTCCCCCTGACGTTAAAAAAAAACCTTTTCCTGCTGTGTCTTTTCACTTTCTTTAAGGTCTTTTTTATAATTGTAAATCTTTTTCCCTTTCCATATTTTTATTTATTTATTTATTTATTTATTTATTTATTTTCAGCTCAGACTTCTAGCTGCTGAGATGGTCAATTTTAAGGTATTTTTAGAAATGCACACAAAATGTATTATTAATATTTCTTTTAATAACAGTCACTATGGATTAAGTGAATCTCATTCAGAATGGCCCAGCAATGATTTGAATGAAAGTGGATGAATATACATTTAATTATTTATTAAGCCCACTTCAAGGCTAGCTGGTTCATATGACTTTCATCCACTTTCACAGAGATCAGATTCGGTTAATAAATCTTGCGAGGCTTGTTCTGTTTGAAGGTGTATTATTTATTTATCTTATCTTTTTCAGGGACTTCTTGACATGAAAAAGGTCTGTCCAGACTTTGAACTGGAAATTGAGGGGAGAATGTGAACGTGAACCCACAAAGAGTTTAAATAGCATTTGCAGACAGAATTCTCTCTGGAGGATGTCAGTAAAGTCAAAAGCTATTATAGAAAACATGTTGTAGGTCGTTTGAGCAAATGATTACACAGATAAGCCGTAGTGATGTTATAACCTCTGCTGCCCTGAAATTATGCTATACTCTTAAAAAAAAATATTAAAAGCTAAATTATATACAAGTCATTTATTCTCATTTGTGAGTCGCTTAAAAGCATCCGCTAATTTAATCAGTTTAAATGGAAGTTTAATTTGGTGTACATTTACCAGCTCAGATAGTTAAATATTTTAAAAGGTATTGCCCTTTTAAAGGGATAGTTCATTTTAAAATGTTTTACCGGCCCTCATTTTGTTTCAAATCTGTATGAATTTCTTTCTTTTGTTGAACATAAAACAGATATTTTGAAGAATGTTAGTAACCAAACAGGTGACGGTAGCCATTGACGTCCAATGGCACACTTGTGCAATAATCATGCTATCTAATATGCCACACCTGTGAGGTGAATGGATTATCTCGGCAAAGGAGAAGTGCTCACTAACCCAGATTTAGACAGATTTGTGAAATAGGCCTTTTGTGTACATAGAAAAAGTCTTAGATCTTTTAGCTCAGCTCATGAAAAATGGAGGCAAAAACAAAAGTGTTGCATTTATAATTTTGTTCAGTGTATAATGCACAAATTTGGAATAATATTACATTGTTATTCTCATAAACCGTTGTACTTTGATGCTGTATTGATGGGAGAAACTGACCTTTTAGGAGCTTTAAATCAACTGAACCATTTGTTTTGCAAAATGATTCAATGTTTTGAATCGCTTGAAACTCTTCATTCTGGTGATGCCTGCTGGTTAAAACTGAGCAAAAGCATAATATATTGGGATTTTGTGTAAAATTATTTTTCTTTTTTTTCTTCACAAAAAGCAATGCTGTATCTCATTTAATTGGATGGCCCTATAGCGTAGACTCGCCACTGGCATGAATTATATTATTCAAGTTGACCACTGGTTGCCCCAGATCACCGCAAAATTCAACATTGCTGCTATAATGATAGTGTTAAAATTGTTTTAATGTCATGTGGTTTTGGAAATTTTAAACATACTAGTCGTTCTAGTCTTTCCAGAGATGTTTTAATTTAAAGGGCTGTCATTTTGCAGCATTATGGACAATGAGAATGAATTTTATTTTCATGTATTCGGCTACAGAGTGCTAAAATGCGAGTGAAATGCAATCGCAGGTCATAAGAACATTAGGATTATGAGGACAGTAATTGTCAGAGCATATCAAATTAGCTCCCTCTCTTTTTCATCGACTTGACAGAGTGTCCTCCCTCTCTAAGATGTTTCCCCAAGGCAGACATGAAGGCTCTGCGGTCCTTTGACAACATTTCTGTCATTTTAGACAGAGTAACAAGAACTGGAGGTCTTTTGGGAACAAGTGAGTTCTCTGCATAACAAAACAGCTGCGCTGGAGTCAAAGAAGCATATCCTCAAAACAACACGGATGTGTCATCCATATATCACGCCAGACCCACACACATACACACATATTTAACAACAACTTAACTATCTTCTCTCTGTTTGTACATGACAATCTATAAAAATTAGATAAAGACAGATGTAAACACAGCAATTAAACTTCGAAGCTGGAAAAAGGTGTTAATAAAATAAAATAATAAAATGTCAAAGTATGGATTTTTGAATATCTAGCAGAGACACATAATGTTCTACTGTAATTTTCTCATGCATTATCAATGCAAAACTTTGGATGAAACTACTTGAAAAAACATTTGAAAACATTTGAGTTTGTTGGCAGATCTACAATACTGGAAATTATTCAAAATCATCGGAGCTAGAGAAGACTAGGGCTAGATGTCACACTTCATACAGTATTTCATATATATATATATATATATATTCAATTTGCTGAGTATTTAATCAACCTCACACCATCCAAGGTTTCTTCATGGAAACAGATTTGGAGAAATTTAGCATTACTTCACTTACTCACCAGTGGATCCTCTGCAGAGAAATAAACACTTGATGGTGAATACATTTTTAAGCAATTCATATTTGTATGGGTGAACTATTCCTTTAAGTATTTGCTCCGAAACAGCTATAAATATTTTATTTTTTATCGACACTGATTTAAGAAGAATGCATTGTTTGAAATAACAGCTCAAATTAAAGAGGAGCTATTTTTTTAGGAGACCTAACTATAGGATAATAATACATATTAATCAAGCATGTAAATTTAACAAAGCATGTAAATAAATGAATAAATAATAAAAATAAAACATTGTTATAAGAGATTTAACTGACAGCAGACCTTTGGATTAAATCAATAAATACACTAGCTGTTGTAAAAACAATATACATGTACTTTAGTTTGACCTGCGACCGATTTTGTATCAATCAATCAATCAATCAATCAATCAATCAATCAATCAATCAATCAATCCAAACTTACCCTTTCATTTCATGTTTGATCTTCATTTCAATCTTTGAAATACCTGAGTAATAACATCTGTAGTTCTTAAATATACTTTGTTTTCTTTCTCTTCGCCTTGCCCTTCAGACACCAGATGTTGTTTAATTCAGACATGTGAACAAAGGAAAGATTTTAGAAAAAAACACTCACTGAACAACAAAGGTTGAGTTTTTGAGGGATGAAAGTGACTTTTAATCATAAACTTAATTTTTTATCCTTGCAGTTTACAAATATCTTTTTTATTTCCCAATGTTTTGTAACAAAAGACAATCGAACAAACAAAGATAACAACAAATAATACCCCAAATAAAACCCAGAGATAGCAATCATGTACAACAGGATCTCATCACAGATCATGGTATAATTCCCTATGTGAAAAAGAACACAGCATACTTACAGGAATAATATGTGTGAACTTAATGTAATGTTTTAAGACATTTAATTATATTTAATTACATGTGACTTTCAATAAAAAAAGCACTATAGTTTAAATAGCTGTACATAGCTGTACTTGAGTCACTTATTTAGAACTTAAGTACACGTTTAAATGTAATTTCATATGTTATTCTATTGTATTTGAAATATGGTGAAAATGCTGTACTGCTGAATGTACTCACAAGCATTTATGGTAAACTAAACTAAACATAAATACTTAAAACAAGTATAAAAGTATAAATCAAAGTATAAAATGTTTTGATGTCATATCTATTGAAGTTTCTATGTGCTTATCATATTTGTATATCACTTTTGTAAGGAGGAAGTTGCAGTACATTTAAAATATTTTAACTTTCAATGTAATATTGAATAACACAGTTAAAACAGATCCAATTCAATCTTTACATGTGCTTTAGTATGTCAGTTGACACATCAAAATAAGTGTACTTCTTTGAAGCACGACAAAACATGAAGTTCATCTAATTTGATTACAAAGTGCACTTTTAAAAAGTGTGGTAAAACCAGTCACTAAAATGCCTCTCTTTAAGTACAGTTAAGTGACTCTGTAGTTCATTAATATCATACTCAAGTATAGTTTATTTTTATATCCTTTTAAGATTTTAAGTACACTGTATGTGCACATTCAATAAAATTAAGCACACTTCTTTTTTCACAGTTTATTCTTATTAAATGTTTTATTTCATTTATTTATTTATTTTTTATATTGATTGATTGATTGATTGTATTTTCACAACCTGATATTGGTAACCTTGAAAACAATAGCATGGACTTGCTAATCAGCTGTGATCTTCCCTGTGGAACATCTGTCCTGAGCTCCTTGGTATTCCGGTCAAGAGCTGACGTCTGAAGACAGGCAGGAGCATTGAAGAAATTATGCACAAATTAATAGGAAAAACAAATTTTTGGTCTGCAGGTGTCATAGGCTGACACACAATGAACACCATACACACAAACACACACACACACACACACACACACACACACACACACACACACACACACACACACACACACACACACACACACACACTGACATCAAACAAGATGATTTCTGAACATCCTAGAGACACTTCCACATTCAGATTTATTCCTGCCATAAAAACAGATAAGAATTAATAAGCTTCAATAAGAGATAATAATATTTTCTCCTATCAGAAACTTTATGTTATTTACTGTAAAAAGGATCTGGCCTGTCAACCAAAGACTATATATTCTTACTTGTCCAAATTCCTGCTTTGCTCTACATTTTCATCCATAATATATTTTACAATTATTTTACACAATCATTTGCTCTAAAATAAACAAACAACAAAAAGAATGCAAATGTTTTCTCACTAACCAGTACAGAATAATTCCCTCTAAAGCTAGTAAAAACATCAGACTGCTGCCATCTGTTAGTGAGCATTAAATATATTCAGGATGTGTTCAGGTACAAGCAGTAAGGGTTTAATCGCCATTCTAGACTATTCTCGTCTGTCTCTATTTGCAAGATTGTGGAAGTGGGTTAGTGAATACAAATGTATTTTTTACATCAATTGTTTAGTTATCCTTTACGTGTTCTTTAAGAAGTGTAACTATATAAACACTATATAAGTATATAAACACAGCAATTTTATTTATGTATGGTGATCTATTTCTTTTTTTCTGATACAGTATTTTCTACTTCCTTCTTTTATTTATGTAAAATATTGCCATATTAATATCACATTATACTATGGGGCCATTGAATGCTTGAATCTGACTGGCTGACGAACGTTCTTAGGTGTGCAATTATTTTCTGGGAAACGCTTGGCGAATGTGGTTCCAGGCAGCTCTCTTGACCGCATTTCAGTTCCATATCACTTTGCCTAGATAACTGTAAAAACGGTCACGCAGTTTGCACAAAAATGTATGTGTATACAGCTAAATGCGTCTCTGTGTAGATGGGCCCTTAAAAAGTCTAGACTTGTCAGAAACTGTTCCGTGTTTCATGTGTGTTTTGCTCCTCATGTTCCTGTTCCTGTCCTCGTTGCTTCATTATTAGTTCATTATTATCCACCTGTGTTTGCTAATTTTCTCGTTTAGTGTGAGTATTTAAGCCCTGTGTTTTCCTGTATCTAGCGTTTGGTATTAATGTTGATGTTCTTTTCAGTCTGTCTGTCTGTCTTGTGGTCCCCTTTTGGAATTAAGACAGTTTAATTTGAGTTTATCCTCATCTCTGTGTTCTTTGTTTTGCCACAGATGGCAACTGTGACAAGACTAACTTGAGCAGTAGCTTAAAACAATAAAGTAGCTTAAGCAGTTCTGCTCTACAAAGGCAAAGAGGAGTAACTGCTCAAACATTGAAATGGAGAAAAATGCATTTAAAGTTTTTACACCAGCCAGTCAAACATATTTATTTTGCATTTAAAACCATGACCACGTGTGACCTTTGACCACCAAAATGCAGATACTGCACTCTGCCTTTGGATGACCTTAATTGAAACATTATTGCAAAAGCAAAGTGCAATATCTACAAACTAAATGTGTTCATCCAACTTTCTTGTTATTTTTTTAAATAACTTTAATAGTTTTATTGATGGTTGCATGTGAATGTTAAAACTTTTCAGTAGTAAGCCTCAAGATTCAGAGTTGTTTTATTGCAATGCTGCATTCACCAAAAAGTGCATTGCAATTTTTTTTATTTAAAAAGTAATTAATTCCAGACCAAGGTTGCTTTAAAAACAGAGGTTAAACATTCACACAATTTAAACAAAAGAAGAACAACGAACCTGCATTGTGTGTGCGTGTGTGTGTCCCAAAGGCAGTTTTTTAATTCCTCCTTGGTCAGGTTCTCAAAAACTGATGGTGGATTTAATATGACCACATAATTTCCTAGAATTATAGGTCAAAAAGATCTTAAGTTACCATATATATGTGTATGCTTCTTCTTCAACTTCAAGGCTTTTATCAAACTTATACATTTCCATCGATTTGCAAGAGGGACTATGACAAGCAGATCATTATTCTTGAACTAGCCTATGACAGGACACAAATTAAAAAGCCCAGTTCTCTTAAATGTAATGATTATGCAATAAAATCTGTAATCATAAAAGCAGTTGTATCCATCTTTTTATTGGGCTGCCAATTTAAGGCTGACTTATTTTATTTTAATTGCGGATGGCAAACACAGGCAGACTGACAGCTATTTTAAAGCTGCTTCTGTTGCGCTCATCTGGTTGTCACTTTGCTGAGGTGCAGCTAACTTTAAGCTAGCTTTGACTAACAATATAACTTCACTGGAGCCAGCTAACTTTTGAAGGAGTAACTCCTCTAACTAAAATTTTAATTAGTACCTGAAATGTGGAGAGATGTCCGCATCAACAAACACCAACGAGATTATAAATCGGATTATCATTACGTTGTCAGAGATATTGGCTTCAATGGAGCAGTGCAGGTAGACTAAAATGTCTGTTTAATTTTTTAGAGGCTGGCTGGCCAGTTCATGTTAATTGATTATATAGATGTCATTCTTTCTTACCCATCTTTGGATATTTGTGTTTTAATGCGATTTCAGTCATCATTTGGCCAAGGGATTATGCCACTGTAGGTTAGGTGGTTGGCTTGTTGTTTTGTATGAGAGTTAGGGCTACCAAGGCAGACCACAGTATCTGTGGTATCAAATTGGGTAAAACAAAGCTAGAACCCTGCCTTGGTATTAGCTTTGATTTTGTTGGTACTGCGATTTTTACACTCTTGTGTCTCTGAAACGGGACAAAATTGAACCAGGAGACTTTGTCATAAGACAGGACATATTAGGCCTTAAAGAGATAGTTCACCCAAAAATATAAATGTGATGTTTATCTGCTTACCCCTAGGGCATACAAGATGTAGGTGACTTTGTTCCTTCAGTAGAACACAAACTGAGATTTTTAGCTTGAACCGTCGCAGTCTATCAGTCTTATAATAAATGTCAAATTTTCATTTTTGGGTGAACTATCCCTTTAACTTTTAAAAAGTTTTTACTAAATGTGTAGTTACTGCGCTTTGCCTTTGGGCAGCAGAGTAGCTTAAAATAGGTTTGGTATTTTTCTATCAACAATTGTATTCTTTAGAATTTTTGAATGTGAATTCTGCACCGTAATACTAGGAACATGTAGCAAGCAATTAAATATGATCAACTGTGGTCTCATGTTAAATTCAATGTTGTATTAACGCCAAAAGGTACATGAGGTTTTCATACAGATTTTCAGAAAAATTGGCTTATTATAGATATACCGATGAAGTATAAATGTTTAGGTCTGGTTTCTTCACCCACCTGGAAAAGCTTTCCTAACAAACCCAGTTCATTTTGTGAAAGTAAAAGTTGTGACATTTGCCAATTATGGTAACCCATACTCGGAACTGGTGCCCTGCATTTAACCCATCCAATTGCACACACAGAAGTGAAAAGTGAATACGTCCCGGAGCAGTAGGCAGCTATATCCAGTCTGGGAGCAACTGGGGGTTCAGTGCCTTGCTCAAAGGGACTTCAGCCATGGGTATTGAAGGTGGAAGAGAGCACTGTTCATTAACTCCCCCTCACCTACAACTCCTGCCAGCACCAAGACTCATACCTGCGACCTTCGGGTTACAAGTCCAACTCTCTAACCATTAGGCCACAGCTGCCCCTGAATGAAGTCCTTATGCACAGAGCAACTTCAGGAGTGTGGTTTGCATATATTTATCTGCGCTGCTGGGAGTCTATGAAACATAGAAAGGTTTTTGAAAGTGAACAGATGGGCTTATACCTGTGGATTAATTTGTTATTTTTAATTATGGGTTAGTAATTAGTATATATGGGTTCCTAGTAATTCTGTAAGCCTGACCCCTGTTTCACACCACAAGCGTGAGCGGCGAGCGAGCAACGCTTCCGCGCAACTACACCGTCACTGCAGCAGCAGACTCTCGCGAGTATTCACACTGGAAGCGTATAAGTACAGCAACGCAGCAGCGGCTGCAAAGCGTGTTCGGCAGAAAATATAACTATTTCAAACAATGGGTATAATTCTTTCAACATTTGTTTTTATAACAATACACCATACTTTCACCCAAAACGATTAATTAAAAAGTTTAAATGGGTAAATACATATTTGTTATACTTAATTTTCTTTTCTGGCATAATTGTTAAAACACTAGACATTGTCGTTGTTGTTAAAACTCTTGGCATGCTTATTCTGTGCATTTTGAACAAGTTTTGTGTAAAATCATAAGTATTTTTCCATCAAAAGTGTGCTTTCACTTTAATTGAGCGTGAGCAGCACAGCAAAAATAGACCGGACGCCGAAACCCCCGCTTCACTGCTGTTCACGCGAGGCTCCTGCTTGACGCTCACGCGCTGCTCCTGGTCCCGGTGTGAATGCACTCATTGATTAACATGGATGCCGAAAAAAATATGCGCTGCTCGCGCGCCGCTCACGATTGCGGTGTGAAACAGGGGTGAGTCTTCTGGGGACAGGAGCATTGTGAAGCTGATCTAAAGCATTAAGTAGAATGCTCAAGTTGCTCAAACAATTAAATCCAGTTCATTTTATGGAGCAGATTGGAGAACTGTTATTGGTTCATATATAGAACCTATACATGCTTACGAGTTAAAAAAACAAAAACAAACTAAAAAAATTAAACATATATATGTAACGAGGCTGAGGCCGTGTTTGGATCCATGTGCAGATGTTTATTAAAATCCACAGTGACCAAATCCAAATCAGTAGGCAGAAATAAAAAATACGAAGGCAGGCAAAGTTCATAAACAGTAAGGCAGTCCAATCGGTCATCAAAGCAAGGGAGAATCTGAGAACGAAAAACAGAACAAGGCAGGCAATGGTCATACACACAATAGTCAAGACAATAGGGGTAAACACATTGTAAGCCAAGCCCAGCTAAATAGTAGCAAAACAGGAAGTGAACCTGTGCAGCAGAGGGAGCAGAACACAGTCAGTACTAAGAAGAGGGCTCCCTCTGCTGGTGTGGCGTAACATATATATATATATATATATATATATATATATATATATATATATATATATATATATATATATATATATATATATATATATATATATATAATAACAGCATATTCATTTCTGAGTGAAGTAAATTATTTTCTTTAAGTAACAAAAAAAATAAAAATAAATCTTGACATCTTTATATTCAAAATAATCAAAAGTTCAGCTCAATTCATGTTTATTTGTACAGTGATTTTCAGCTTCACAGAAAATATAGTAATTTGGAGTAGTCTGACTATGTTAAGGTGATTTTCACTTCACGATCGGACTTTGGTAGTTTTGTATGTTGATTCAGGGTTGTTTGCATTTGAGGTCTTCAAGGGTTGACATAATCTCTTCTGTTCGGTCATCTCAGATCTTCATATTAGGGTGGCTCCAGATTGAAGACTGTGAAATTCCTATTTACCCCATGTCAGAAACAGAGAAATGAGTAGAGAAAAATAGTGTAGCTGCTGTTCAAAACAAATGAAAAAAAAAAAGAAAGTCAGAGAGACTGATACTTAACCCCAAACATTATCAAGAAGGTTATTCCAGAGTAGAGCTTATATCGGGCCCAACAAATCAAGCCGACCCTACCCGAGCACGTTGTGTCCGAGCCCAGCCCGGCCCGACCCGACACGTTCACTGTAATTATGAGCCCGAGCCTGATTTAAACCCAACCATTTTTAATATGTGGGCCGTTATAACCAGGGGCGGTGCCAGGTTTTTTTTTTAATGCAGGTGCTGCTGTGCCACATCATTTAGGCTACAGGGGGGAGTTACGCAGTTTTACATATATATATATATATATATATATATATATAATACTATTAATAAATGAGCAAAAATTGGCCACTCAATATTAAATATCCAATTATTTAAATTATCATAAAGTTTTAATTTTATTAAATTGAACAAGCACAACATTCAGCATTCAATCAAATATTCTTAAAGATTAATTATTATTAATAATGTTACTTCAACATTTTGTTAATTTCAACATAATATGTGTGTGAGCAACAAGCAGGATGTGCATTTGTTAATTCGGTGACAGCGTGTGTTACGAGTTTCAAATGGTGTGAGCGTGACCGCGGTGTGCCGGCGCCTCAGTGTCATTATTATATTGTCTGCTATATTGTTGTTTATGTAATAAGTCCTTGCTGTCTAATATAATTACCCAAGTTGACTTTTGAGGAAATAAAAGTATATCCGTAGATGAAAATTGTAATCTAAGAGATTCTGTATACTATTTTTTGGTTCAATAAATAATATCTCTAAAGGTTCCACAGAATGCATTGATAAAATATTTTCAATTGTTCTCAGATGTCCCCAGAGTGTGTATATGAAGTTTTATCTCAAAATACCTCACAGATAATTTTTTTTATAGCTTGTTAAAATTGCCACTTTTAGGGTATGTGCCAAAACATGCTGTTATTTGTGTTTGTCCCCTTTAAATGAAAATTCGAGTGCGGAGCAGACTGTGTTGCTAAGTCCCTGGTTTTCCCACAGGTTTAAGCAACCCCAATAACATGATATTTAGCCTCTAAAATGCAAATTTTACCACGGCAATCCCACCAAAAACTTGTATTTTACATTGAAAAACACCAAAATCACATTGGCCGGCGACAGCCCATGACGTCACTATCGGTGCGACTATAGTATAAATAGGCACTGGGTGAACACGTCATCCACTTCTTCATCTGAAGCTTGAGTCCAAAGCATTGCAGGAAACTAGAGGACACAGTGTCTCATTCCCTATTCAGGGAACCATGGTTACATAAGTAACCTCAGACGTTCCCTTTCAAGGTAACTTTGAACTGCGTCCTCTAGCGGTTGCTATGGGGAACGGAATACCCACGTCGCCATGCTGAGGGGAGTGCAGGCCAGAATCATGGTGAGCATTAAGTACCAAGTCTACCATTTCCATGGGAGTTGCCCCTGGGACGTTAGACGGCTGTCCATGACATTATTCCTTACAGCCAAAGGCCTAGGCTACATACCCAAACTTACCTGTTAGGGCCAGATTCCTGGGCCCGGGGTAGAGCACAAGGCTTGGAATCAAGAATAGATTCCTTTAAAGGGATATGACCAAGAGCCTAGCATCATACTTAGTCTTGGCCTGTCACACAGGGGCTACCGCTTGCTCTTGCATAAGCTTGCTGAAGGAACTGCCTCAACAGATCCCTAGTAGCAACACCTTGTTTAAACAGGTATCCTGAGAACACATTGGTGGAGTGGCGCCCAAGATGAATGGGGCATGAAGCATGTGGGGTAAGGGTCAGCTCCCTTTGACATATCTCTCCCCAAAGGTTACAAACAACTAGGCAGACAGGTACAAAGAGCATCTACAAGATGACCTCCAGAAAAAAACAAAACAAACAATAAAAAACAAAAATTATATATATATATATATATATATATATATATATATATATATATATATATATATATTTGACTACACTTTGATGAGACTGGACCCCAGAAAGCAAAATACAAACTTTGTAACATTATTTTGTCAGGACAAGGAGGATCAACATCAAATTTTAGGAGACATCTGCAAACAAAGCATCCAGTTGCATTGCGTAAGCAAGTGAGACAAGAGGATTCTACAGAATCTACATCAGCACTCAGGTAGTACAGCACAGCTGCTGTCTCTTCTGATACTGCCTCTACTTCATCCACATCTGGAACTTGCACCAGTGTCCACAAGACAAGACAAAGTCAAATTACAAACTTTGTGAGAACACCAACTGACCCTGTCAGAAAAAGCTAAGTCGATGAGGAGTTGATTAAAATGACTGCACCGGATTTACAACCATTTTCAATAGCTGATGACACAGAAAGTCTATATCAAACACTCTGGTATCACAGCTCTACAGCAAAATAAAATAAGAGATTATGAAAGTCAGCAAAGCCTCAGCTGTACGTCTGACCACTGATTGCTGGACATCACAGACATCTACAAGTTTTATTGATGAAAAGTTTACACTTTCCACATCCCTTCTGGACTGCTTAGCATTTACAGAAAGGCATACTTCGGGCAACCTGGCAGCTGATCTTAAAAAGGTTTGTGATGAGTGTGGAATCACAAATAAACTTGTTGCTTGTGTCACTGACAGTGCCAGCAACATAAAAGCAGCTGTTCGGAAAGCCGAATGGAAGCACTTGCCATGCTTTGCTCACACTTTAAAAGTGTAAATAGTGAGGGAAAGCTTAAAGCACTTTTAGGGGACAGTGGCAAAAGTGAATAATCTTTTGAATATGTCCACAGAAGCACTGTTGCAACAGAATGTTTGAAACCAACACAAAAACAAATGGTCCTTGAAGAGCTGAGGTTGAAGCAGGATGTAAAAACAAGGTGGAACTCCATTTACTACATGCTGAAAAGATTTTGGCTGCAGAAGGAAGCAATCATTGCCACACTTGCACTTGTGAACCCCAGCCTTCCAACCCTGGCACATGATGAGTGGGACATTATCAAATATGTGTGTGAGATTCTGAAGAAGTCACTGGTTGAAATTAGTGTTGAAAGGTATGTATTATTTAATTTAACACATAACTGCTTCCACTTAAATACTTTTAAATGTATGACATTGTCATATTTCCTTCTCATAAACAATGATAACTCATTTGTATTTTTATTAAAACAGATATGTGACTGCATCCAAGGTCATTTTGATGGCAAGGGGATTGCAAAAAGTTGTCCAGTGATTGCGGGGTGCTGTATCTCAACATGGCCCAGTTATTGCAATGATGGACGGTCAGGCTGAGGACATGCAAAAACACTTCCACAACATGGAGCATTTTCGTCTGCTTTCTGAGTCTACCTTGCTTGACCCCAGATTTAAGCAAAGGGCCTTTCATGATACTGCAGCATAAGTGGAGCTGCTGCAAGTGTTTGGACCAGTACAGATGAGCAAACTCAAGCTGAGTGCACATCTCCTCCAGTCCCTCCATCATCTGAACAGCAATCTTCAATCTGTAAGGATTTTGATGAAAGAGTGGCTTATGCAGTAAGCTTCAGCAACCCAACATCCATCGCAGTGGCAGAAATGAGAGGGTATCTTCCAGAGACCTTGATTCCACGAACAGAAGACCCTCTGGCCTGATGGAAAGCAAGGTAAGCAGTATATGAAGGGTTAACTGCTGTTATGAAAATGAGACTTTGCATTGTAGCTACATCTGTGCCTTCAGTTTTCGAAAACAGGTCAGATTATTTCAGAACGACGAAACAGACTGAGTCCTAACAAAGTTAGGCAGATTGTTTTTCTGAATGCACCTATCCTCATAAGAGGGGCAAGTTGCATATTGTTAATTCAAATAAAAAATATATATATTTATTTATTTTTATTTATATATTATATTTTGATAATGCATAACTGTATAGGTAAGATTACATTACATGAACGGGTGGCTCTGTCATAAGCATGTATAAAGTCAAATTCAACAGACAATATACAAGAACAGCAATAATATACACAATGACCTGAAGCATATGTGTGTTCATTCAAAGATAGGTTTTCTAATGAGCTTATTAGAGAAGACTCCCTTTTTATGGGCATTATGTGTCTGTTATAGAGAGACTTGTGGTGAGAGTTACTTTGCCCGCATTCCTTTGAGACATAAAACTAGTGTTATCAGATAGTTTTTTCTTTGGTTGCTATGGAACAAGAGGCCTGTTTAAGGTGTTAGTTGTATTTTTGGGGGAAATTGGTTAGATGAGGGGGCGTTAGATATTATTTGTTAAATATAACAAATAGTTGTGTGTCTGATTGGTCCAAATGCTACGCCAATTTTAACCATCTAAATGAACATTAATTGAAGACAAAGAAGAAACAGAAACTGATAGCTTATAAAGGAACTCAAACTAAGGAGCAAATGAGATGATTATTATAACACGTGGAAACTAATGAATTAAGATTAACTGATGAGAACAGGGAATTAACCAAAAGGAGGACAGACGGGAACTAAACAGAAACCAACACGTGACAGATATTACCCCCCTCCTAGAAGGCGCGACCTGCGCCGTAACAGTAACATCAGGGAGGGGGTCAGGCGCCCTGAAGGCTGGTGTGGGACAGGAACAAGGCAGAGACAAGGAGAGCCTCCAGGGTGGAGCAGGCAATTCAGGAGGCCATGGCAGATCAGGACACTTGGGAGGCCATGGTGGTATCTGCACCCCCCCCAAAAAAAACATTTCTCTTGGAGAACTAGAAATCTGGGGGTCATTTAGGAGGATAGGGCTCTGGTGAGCGCTCTGGAGGAGTGGAACTGGCTGGGATCAGCATTTGGCTTGAGGTGAAGGAAGTCAAACTAAGGAGCAATTGAGATTATTAATACAACACAGGTGGAAACTATTGAATGAAGATTAATTGATGAGAACAGGGAATGAACCAAAATGAGGACAGACGGGAACTAATCAGAAACCTTCACGTGACACAGATAAATTGACTGAGGGATTTCTGTTCGGTCCTTGTTTACAGTGCCAGACTTTTTCGGCATTATAGTGTGTGAGGACACCAGTTGGCATATTTTGGCAGTCAACAGAATCATTTCTTGTAAATGGCTTGTACGGTTTGGCTTCATGTCAGAGACATTTGCAGAAGGTATGACACAGGGTATGTCTTCAAGAATTAAGACATAGAATTTCAAAAATACAGCTGCAAAGTTAAGAAAATTGATTTGTGAGAGTTTTGAGAATCATGAGGACAATTTTTTTTCCATTGACAGTAATTCAATTATTTAATTAGTCAGTTATGTACGTATTTATGGATGTATGCAAAATCACAAAAGATTTCATGTAATTATACAATATGATTTAAAATGTGTTATGATAGTAGTTATGCGAGTGGTAATTTCCCCTCTATTATATCTGCTTCTCTTTGCTCTCACCCACTTCTCTTCTTTCTATATAAATTATGCTACAGACACTTTAACATCCTGTCTAGACGTCATGTTCTATATCCTCCAGGCCACATGTGCAACAGTTCTGGTTATCTGATGTTCTTCATGAACATCACAACCGCAATGATGATTCACACACAAAAATCTGTTAATTTACTATGTGACCAATTTTACTGTTAATTTACTTTAAAAATAAATAAATAATTTTTATTGATAACATGGTAAGAAAGACAGTAAAAAAACATTGCAGAATGATATAAAAGGCAGTTAGGTGTACTTAAAGAGAGAGTGCACTTGTTTCTTAACAACATTTAAGTACATTTTTAGAAGAGTTAATTTCATAATAACGCCAAGTATTATTTTACCGTGTATTTTAAGCCATTATGTTTAAATAATATATTGCCATACATTTATTTTGATGTGTTGACTATAAAGCACAACATATAATAGTATAATATAATAGTATAATTTAACATTTTGTTATTTGGGATGACATTTAATATATTTTAAATACACAGTATTGCAACTTCATCATTACAATGTTTAATTACTAGTGCTGTCACAAGTTTACATGTATGTTTGTATATTTACATATACATAATACATAAACACAGTACACACACACACACACACACACACACACACACACACACACACACACACACACACACACACACATATATTTTGTAAACAAAAACTTTTGTTTTGGATGCGATTAATTGTAATTATTTGTTTGACAGCACTTAATATTTACAAACAATATCAATGACATTAAAGTATATTTTTGATTAATATAAATGCTTGTCAGTACATTCTTAAAATACTATACAATTAATTATATATATATATATATATATATATATATATATATATATATATATATATATATATATATATATATATATATATAAATTGCATATACTTAATTACATATAAATGTAAACAAATAACATGTACTTAAGTCCTACTTTTCTGGGCAGGTAAAGCATTCTAAAATTCAGCTAATTGCAGATAAATAAAGTTAAACTTTAACGCATCTTTATTTAATTGCAATTTATATGTAATTTAGTGTCCAAAAACTATACATTCTGTATTTATTTTTTACAGGGGCAATAATAATAATAATAATAATAATAATAATAATAATAATAATAATAATAATAATAATAATAAACAAACAAACCAAAAGGACAAAACACATATTATCCCATTCAAAATAAAATTGTGGCAGGTTCATTATTAACATAAGCTTTTTCTGTATTTTTTCATATTTCTGAGGTAAAAGTGTTTGGTGTCCTAAATGTTGGTACAATGCTGTTTCAAGACATTCACCTCCACCTCGATCTTTGCAATATTTTATATATATATATATATATATATATATATATATATATATATATATATATATATATATATATTTTTATTTTTTACAGACAACACAACACACCATCACCAGTCAATGCCCCACAAACAGCCACCACCCACACGCAGCTCTTTACTCTTCTCTTTATCTCCTTTCACAGAGGCTGGGGTCTCTGAACCTCTCCTCTCTAACCACCCTACCTCCTATATCCTTGACCCTATTCCCTCTCATCTTCCAAGCTATCTCACCTACACTCCTTCCCACATATGATCAACACTTTTCTATTGAATGGTGCTTTCCCCACAACATTCAAACAGGCTCAGGTAATCCCACTGCTAGTGGAAAATTACAGACTGCTCTCTCTCCTCCCTTTCATAGACCCTCAAACACATTGTTTTCAGGCAGGCCTCTTCTTTCTTTACAGAATAACCTGTTAGTCACTGGTTTGCCGTCACTGATCTATATAGATTTATTATAAAGATCAATGTTAGCTGTCCTGCAGTTCTATAGAAGAACCAATAGGAACACAGCAACTGATGAAATTCAGCCTATTTGTTTTCTAAATGATTCACCCATTTTATATCAAAATATAACTGTCAAATTTAACTTGATCTTATGTTGCAAACCATACTTGATGTATGCCATATTAATTTCATGTGCATAAATAAGTAGACTGAAGTGTGCATCCAGTGGACACTTTACTATCTTATGAGGGCACGTGTGAGGATTTGTGAATCACAATAAAGTGATGCAACTTGTGATGATAGGTCACATGACAATATGACAAATGTAGTATGTTAAAATTATGAAATAAACATAATCTTGGAATAAACAGACGATATGGTCCGCTGTTCTCTTACGAGAGCTCTCTCGTACTGCGTCTTAGCTAAGACGCTACGGGAAAAGTCTCTTTTCACGAAATACTGAAGCAAAAAATTATCCTTAATTTTGTATTTTTGTAAAGCGCATTTGCAGCTTCGCGCCCTTCTTGCCACTTCCCGCCGAAACGGGTGTGGCCCAACCTATAAAAGGAACTCGAAAAGGCTGACTCACCTGATTTTTCATCTCTTCAGCGAAGCTCACGCATCGCTGGATCACGGAGGAAGCAAGCGCTGTCTGAGAAAGCATATCAGCAGGACGAGCCATTCTGAAGCTGCTGGCATCGCCGCCTTCCACTACCGTTCCTGCTGCGCTATCCGGCACCTATATCCTTTCAATTCTGTTATATCCAGCTGTTCTTTATGTGTGTGTGTGTTCGCCCTGCGACACACACTCGTAAAAGAGCTTGCGTCTTTTTTAAGATGCCTTCCTGCGGCTCGTCAGAGCCCCACTCAGCGAGGGAGACCGGTACGTCATCTGTGTCTCCTGTCTGGGTGAAGATCATGCAGCGCTCGCGCTCGCTGACGGCGGATGCCCCCACTGCGAGCTGTTGCCATGGTGACTCTGAGGACTCGCCTGGCCTTTTTATCTGAGCCTGCATTCTCCGCTGCGCTGAGGCGCCGTAAAAGCATCGCTTCCAGCGGATTCCGGAACCGTCTTCAGCTCAACCGAGCTCGCCGGTTCGCCCTGCTTCACCGCCCCCCCCCGCGTCGCTTCCCGGTGGGCAGCGCCCGCTGTTTGCCGGCGCGTCGTCCGAGGAAGTCAATCTCAGGGCCGTGTCGGGGGAAGAGGACACGCGCTCTCTGCTAGCTTCGGGCAGTGAGGGCTGGGCGAGCTCCGAGGATCTCGCGCCTTCTGCTCAGAAGCCCAGCAGACGAGCTGACATCGAGAAGGAGCCGGGGCGAATGCTCGTGTTGGCCGCGATGAGTCTCGGCCGCGAGTGGTTTGCACCAGCGCCCCCCCTCTCGTTCCCGGCTGGATGGTATTTCCCTTTCGGATGAGCGTACTTCTCAAAGCCCGCCTCATTTCTTCCTGAGCTTCATGAAGAGGTGATGAAGGCTTGGAACGCTCCAAATTCAGCGCAAACTCATTCGTCTGTCTCACTAGCATTCTCCACACTGATGATGCTAAAAACAGGAACTACCACTCACTTCCGCCGGTGGAACAGGCGATAGCGACGCACCTTTGTCTGCCCTCTGCTGGACGGCGGCAAAAGCGGTGTTGCCATCTAAAGCCTGCTGTGTGACGCTGCATCAGCACTACTAACGATGGCTGCTTCATCGAAGCGCAGGTGTACGCGTTCCGCTGTGGCCGAGCTCTCACCCAAGCGCGCCGCTGTTTCAGTTCCAGGAATTGTGACTGTCTCAGCGTTTTCTGCAATGCGCAAGCCTCCACAGTTGCCCGCTTGCCTGCACACAAACGCCGTTATCACAACAGCTTCAGCAACGCAGCTCGAGACCCCCGTTCTCGCTCTACCGGCCGTCGCCCCGTGCCGCGGGGACCGCGGCAGAGGATTACGGTGAGGCCGGGAGCCCCGAAGCCATCCTATATCCCCACATATGAGCACAGCCCTTCACACAGGGCTCGCGCCCATAAAAGCGACTCAAGTCGATCACGCGCACTACATAGTAGACGTGCCCACTCCTCAGTGCCCAAAATCATTATGTCACACGCGTCATGTGGTTTCTGTAAAAACGAAACCCGTGCACGTTCGTCCGGCCACGGCCGATGGTGCTATAAATGTAGTGACGATGCCCACTCCTCAGTGCCCATCTCCACATGTAAGCACAGCCCTGCACACAGGGCCTGCGCCCATAAAAGCGACTCAAGTCGATCGCGCACACTGCATAGTAAGCGTGCCCACCCCTCAGTGCCCACAATTACTATGTCACACGCGTCATGTGGTTTCTGTAAAAACAAAACCCGTGCACGCTCGTCCGGCCACGGCCAATGGTGCTATAAATGCAGTGACGATGCCCACTCCTCAGTGCCCATCTCCACATGTAAGCACAGCCCTCCACACAGGGCTCGCGCACATAAGATTGACACAGATCGGTCGAGCGCGCCGCATAGTAAACGTGCCCACTCCCCAGTGCCCACATACACTATGTCACATACGGCGCGTGGCTTCTGTAAAACGAGGCCCGTGCACGTACGCTCTGCACAGGCAGACAGCGAGTTGAAAGTGGTAAATGTGCACATATGCAGCCCACAGTTACTCGCAGACATATCGAGTCCCACGGGACCTGCTCAGCCTTCCCCCAGTCGTTTAAGTGCTGGGACGGGGTCGAGGAGGAGCGATCTGCCCACTGTGATCAGCGCGCTCCCCGCCTCAAATGCGCAGCACACCCGAGCGCCGCCGTTGCCCGGTCAAAAGAGCGCGCTTCGCATCCAGCCCTTAGCCATTCATGCAGATGCATGGTCAGCGCTTCCAGGGGTTTCGGATTGGATGCTAGGCATTATAAAGAGAGGCTACTCGCTACAGTTTTTTCGACGCCCTCCGGTCAAAAAAAACTATGGTCAAAACAGAAGTAGCACACATACTTCAGGGCCGAAATATCAAAACTGTTGAGCAAAGGGGCTGTAGAGCCTGTGTCTCAAGCTCAAAGCGAGGGGGGGGCTTTACAGCAGATACTTTCTGGTGCCCAAGAGAGACGGGGGTCTAAGGCCCATACTGGATCTAAGACAGCTGAACAAGGCATTGATGAAACGGAGTTTCAAAATGCTTACGACCAGGAAACTCCTCGCGCAGATTCACAGAGGGGACTGGTTCATGTCAATAGATCTGAGGGACGCGTATTTTCAAATACAGATAGCGTCAAACCACAGGCGATATTTGAGATTCGCCTTCGAGGGCCAGGCATACCAGTTTACAGTCCTCCGTGGCTCCTCGTACGTTTACGAGGTGCATGGATGCAGCGCTCGCTCCTCTCAGACTCAGAGGCATGCGAGTGCTGGATTATTTGGACGACTGGCTGGTTCTGGCCCGATCACGAGCGGATCTCGTGGACCACAGGGCCGTTTTACTCGATCACCTCGAGAAGCTCGGCCTCAGTGTCAATTGGGCGGAGAGTTCGCTGAACCCCAGTCAGACGATTCTGTTTCAGGGTGTAGTTCTGAACTCGTGTTCCATGACGGCGCGGCTGTCACCACAGCGCGTGATGGGCATTCAGCGCGCAGCGAGTTCTTTCTGCTGCGGCGCGACCGTGTCGCTCAAACACTGTCAGAAGATGCTGGGCCTCATGGCCTAAGCATCTCCGGCTCTGCAGCTGGGCCTGCTCCGCATGCGCCCCCTGCAGTTCTGGCTGAAGACGTGGGTGCCGCGCAGAGCGTGGGCGTCTGGCCTGCGGCATCTCAAGATCAATCAGAGCTGTGTCACAGCTCTGGCACCTTGGACAGCGAACGGCTAGTACCGATCAGGTGTAAGCCTGGGGACTTCGCCGAATGTGAAGATGGTGTCGACGGACGCCTCCACTTCGGGATGGGGAGCGCTGCTCGAGGGCAGACCGTCCTTTGGCCTATGGTCAGAACGGGAAAAGCTCCATCATATCAACTGTCTGGAAATGCTGGCAGTGGAGAATGCGCTGATGCGCTTTTGTCCCCAAATCAAGGATCACCACGTCTTAGTCCGTTCGGGCAACATGTCTGTGGTGTCCTACATAAATCGCCAGGGCGGTCTCGGGTCCCTAAAACCTGTACAGGCTAGCGGAACGCCTCCTGGTTTGGGCTCAGCGCAACGTGCGTTCGCTGAGGGCAGTGCATGTGCCTGGGCTACAGAATCTGGGTCCAGACAGGCTGTCCAGAGGCAATGTTCCTACGGACGAATGGTCTCTACACCCGCAAACAGTCCGGCTGTTGTGGGAGAGATTTGGCAGGGCGGAGGTGGACCTCTTCGCGTCCCACGAAAACGCTCACTGCCCTGCGTTCTTTTCCAAGAACGAAAGCACGCTGTCACGGGGATGGCCGTGCTGCCCGCTTTATGCTTTCCCTCCCGTCTCCCTCCTTCCGCAGGTGATAGAACGAGTGAGAGAAACGAGATGTTCAATACTGCTTGTAGCACCTCTTTGGATGAACCAACCATGGTTCCCAGATTTGATGCAGTTAGCAGATATCGCCCCGTGGCCGGTACCGTTGAGGAGGGACCTCCTCTCGCAGGCCAGGGGCTCGATTTGGCACCCTCAACCGGAGTTGTGGTCCCTCCATGTGTGGGCGCTCAACGGTTACCCGCTGATCTCGCAGTGGGAGTGCTAAATACCATCACTCAGGCTAGAGCTCCGTCGACACGATGTCTGTATGCCTCGAAGTGGTCGGTGTTCTCCAGCTGGTGCACAGCTCGAGGTTATTCACCCCTTGGTTATGAGGTGACGGAGGTTCTCTCCTTCCTACAGGAGCTGTTGGATAAGGGCAGAGCCCCATCCACGCTCAAAGTTTATGTGGCGGCCATCGCGGCGTTTTCTGAAACGGCGCTCGGTCAGTCAATAGGAAGGAATGATTTAGTCATCCGGTTCCTCAGAGGAGCTAGGAGGCTGAATCCTCCCAGACCTCCGTCAGTCCCTATGTGGGACCTCGCGGTGGTTTTGGAGGCCTTGAAGGGTCCCCCTTTTAAGCCTATCCAATCGGTTAGCCTTCAGCATCTGTCGTTCAAGACAGTATTCTTGTTGGCTCTCGCTTCGGTGAAGCGTGTGGGTGATTTGCACGCACTCTCGGTGAGCCAGTCGTGCTTGGAGTTTGGGCCTAATGACTCAAGGGTCATACTCAAACCTAGGCACGGTTATGTGCCGAAATCCCTCAACACACCGTTTCGGGCTCAGGTTATTGCCCTGTCTGCCCTGCCGGTGTCAGGAGAGGATAGAGACTCGAGTCTTCTTTGCCCTGTCAGGGTTTTAAGAGCTTATGTGTCTCGCTCTGCTGCCTTTCGGCAGACGGAGCAGCTGTTTGTTTCGTTCGGTGGACGTTCCAAGGGAATGGCTGTTTCGAGACAGACTCTATCCAGATGGATAGTTGACGCCATAGCGTTAGCTTACGCTTCCAGGGGCCTTCAGTGCCCGTTGGGCGTCAGAGCACACTCCACAAGAGGCGTCGCCTCATCGTGGGCGTGTTCTACTGGGATCTCCTTGCAGGATATATGTATGGCGGCAGGTTGGGCCTCGCCGTCTACATTTATCAGGTTCTATAACCTGGAGGTTCCCGCCTTGCAAGCAAGGCTGCTGTCGGTATAGTCGAATCAGGGCCCTGAGGGGAATTCTGAGTTCACGAGCGCTATGCGCTGCCGACTGTTATATGGGCAGTATTGCGTAAGACCCGCATTGCCACATTGGTCAGGCCTTGCCTCGGCTGTGTGATGTCATATTGCCGCATCTACGGATGCTGCTAGATATGGGACGGAGGGCTTTCCCCCTTTCTGTCCTGGACTCTCTGTGAGTCCCTCAGGTGACTGTGCACTGTAAATCCTGGGCGTTGCTTCAGGTTTATTGGTGTGATCCCTGTGCGCACGGCCTTTTACATTGGGTTCCTGTAGCGTCTTAGCTAAGACGCAGTACGAGAGAGCTCTCGTAAGAGAACGTACTCGGTTACTAAACGTAACCTCGGTTCTCTCTAGAAGAGCGAACGAGTACTGCGTTCTCTGCCGTGCGTACGATTCACTCTGGTTCGCTTCGCCGATGAAATAAATCAGGTGAGTCAGCCTTTTCGAGCTCCTTTTAAAGGGTTGGGCCACACCCGTTTCGGCGGGAAGTGGCAAGAAGGGCGCGAAGCCTGCGCTCGATAGGCTGTGCAGTTGCCGCAGAACAAGCCAATGAGCGAACGAGCCGTCTCGCCTATGGCTGTGTACTGCTGCAAATGCACTTTACAAAAATACAAAATTAAGGATAATTTTTTGCTTCAGTATTTCGTGAAAAGAGACTTTTCCCGTAGCGTCTTAGCTAAGACGCAGTACTCGTTCGCTCTTCTAGAGAGAACCGAGGTTACGTTTAGTAACCGAGTACGTTGTGGATACTAATATGGTTATCGTTCATGGTGTGAATGGGCCATTAGACTTTATACTGACACCCATTGTCCTGGATGAACAGAATAAAAAAAACATAAAATAATTTATATATATATATATATATATATATATATATATATATATATATCAGTACAGACCAAAAGTTTGGACACACCTTCTCATTCAAAGAGTTTTCTTTATTTTCATGACTATGAAAATTGTAGAGTCACACTGAAGGCATCAAGGGCTATTTGACCAAGAAGGAGAGTGATGGGGTGCTGCGCCAGATGACCTGGCCTCCACAGTCACCGGACCTGAACCCAATCGAGATGGTTTAGGGGTGAGCTGGACCGCAGACTGAAGGCAAAAGGGCCAACAAGTGCTAAGCATCTCTCGGGGAACTCCTTCAAGACTGTTGGAAGACCATTTCAGGTGACTACCTCTTGAAGCTCATCAAGAGAATGCCAAGAGTGTGCAAAGCAGTAATCAAAGCAAAAGGTGGCCACTTTGAAGAACCTACAATATGACATATTTTCAGTTGTTTCACACTTTTTTGTTATGTATATAATTTCATATATAATTCCACATGTTAATTCATAGTTTTGATGCCTTCAGTGTGAATCTACAATTTTCATAGTCATGAAAATAAAGAAAACATTTTGAATGAGAAGGTTTGTCCAAACTTTTGGTCTGTACTGTATATATATATATATATATATATATATATATATATATATATATATATATATATATATATATATATATATATATATATAAGACACATGCCTTTGGTGTGAGAGACTCGGGTTCGAATTCACTGTGAGACACCAATGTGTCCCTGAGCAAGACACTTGGTCCAGAGGCGTGTGACCTCTGACACACACATATATATATATATATATATATATATATATATATATATATATAGCAATTGTAAGTCGCTTTGGATAAAAGCATCAGCTAAATGGGGTTTGCGCTCTGCAAGTGATCGACGCCTTGTGGTACCATCCCAAAGAAGTTCAAAATCACTCTCAAGGACCTTTTCCTGGACTGTGCCCAGCTGGTGGAATGACCTCCCAATCTCAATTCGTACAGCTGAGTCTTTACTCATTTTCAAGAAACAGCTAAAGACTCATCTTTTTCGCCTGCACTTAACCAACTAACACTAGCACTTTTCCTTTTCTTTAAAAAAAAAAAAAAAAAAAAAAAAAAAAAAAAATAATAATAATAATAATAATAAAAAAAAAAAAAACCTGTGCCTTCTATACTAGACAAACTGAGACTTGTCATGGCACTTGTATACTGTTGTTGTTCTCTTGTTGACCTGACTGCTTCTATTGTTCTCATTTGTAAGTCGCTTTGGATAAAAGCGTCTGCTAAATGATTAAATGTAAATGTAAATGTAAATGAATAAATGTAAATGTTATATGTCTGTTTTTCTCAGTTTCATACTACACCTATCCATTTAATGTATCCTTGGAGTTTTTTTTTTTTTTTGTGGTTGTGTTGTTGCTGGGTAATTTCATGGTAAAGCAGCTTTGGCCGCCACAGATTACAGTCAGAGGTTGATGCCTTACTGTTTATTTGTTTGGGAGCAGCGTTTTATTATTCATACTGTTAGCACAGGTGGATCAGTTTTTTGTGATATAATTACTCTGAACTCTGGCTCTGTAGGGTCTAAGCCTGATTTATACTTCTGCGTCAGACCTACGCCGTAGGCTATGCGTCAGTTTTCATTTATACTTCTGCATCGTTGTCTGCATCAACGTGCAGTACACATGCAAACTGCTAGTCTGCAGTGTCCATGGGCATGTTGCTGGTGTAACCTGCAGTACCATGACAAAAGCTGAAGAAGAAGCAGCTTGTCAGAGAAGCATTATAGCCGTGATGGCAGCAAATAAATATCAAATCGTTAAATCATTATTTAAAACTACAAAAAGGAGACAAGAACGGAACAAGAGAAGATATCATTCTTTTAATCTCCACAAAGACTTGTGCCACGTCAGATCGGCGCAGCACTGCAGGGAATTTCATGGATGTCCGGCCAGGTCATCCTGACGGGTCTCCTGGCCGCTTAGTTGTGCTGTTGCATCCAGCGGGAAGTGGAGGTGCTTTGGAACCTTTAGGTACACACGCTAAGCTCTGTGTACTTTCTGAAAACCACATGGGGGTTGGTGTGCACGTTAACACTTTGCGCCATTTCTAAAATCCACGTAAGTGGTAAGTGTGTATGCCAGACTCTGCGCACTTTCTGAAATCCTGTACGGTAAGGGTTACACGCTCTGCCTCGTTCCCTTTCTTGAGATGATTAGACCTTGGTTCCTTGGGCTCCATTCAGCCAGTGTGTATTTGTTTATACACTTCAAGCATCGCTTCCCTCAACATGAGGGGCTATTTGGGCGATTCTCGTGGTAGTTTAGCAGCACTCCCCTTTTCCAAGAAGGGTCGCCTATGAGCGCGCTACTCTGAATTCAGAGTTTTCCTCTCATATGATACTGAGTTCCCTGTTTTTTTCCCCAGAGTGCTCCAGCATTATTTCCACAAATCAAGTTGATGACTCTCAAACATACTGTTTGGAAATGTACCATTCCATCTATGAGCTGCTCTATCAGAGTGCCACGAGAGCCTCTCCTTAGAACAGTATTTGAAAATCCATGCTATGGTAAGTGTGCATGTGAAGTCTTTGCATAATTTCTGAAATCCACACTGTGGTAAGTTCGCACGCTAGTATTCTGCATTCTTTCTAAAATCCTATATGGTGAGGGCTTCGTGTGGTTGCTTCGCGTCCTTTCTTGAGTTGGTAAAAGTCCCGTTCATCTTGGGTGCCACTCCATCTATGTATCCTCAGATACCTATCTAAACATGGTGTTGCTACTAGAGAACTGTTGAGACAGCTCTTTCAGCAAGCTTATGCGAAAGCAAGCGATATCCCCTGTGTGAAAGGCAAGACTTAGTATAAAATGCTAGGTTCTTAGCTGTATCCCTTTAAAGGAATCTTTCCTAATTCCAAGCCTTCAGCTCTACCCTGGGCCGAAGCCCTAACAATTAAGTCGGGTATGTAGCTTAGGCCTTTGGCCGTAAAGGGTACTGTCCCAGATAGCCATCTAAACATCCCAGGGGCAACTCCCATGGAAATGGTAGAGTTGGTACTTAGTGTTCATCATTATTCTGGCCTTCGCTCCCCTCAGCATGGCGGCGTGGGTACACTGTTTCCCATAGCGACCGCTAGAGGACGCAGTTCGAAGTTCCCTTGAAAGGGAATGTCTCAGGTTACGAATATAACCATGGTTCCCTGAGGAGGGAACAAGACACTGCATCCTCTAGCACCCTGCCATGCTTCGTCAGACATCAGAGGTATAACGGTCACTTCATTTCTGAACTGAAAGCATCTGCTCCGCTTATCCAGCACAAGCTGTGCACACAGTCATAGACTATAGAAATACAAAGACGGTTCACTCATATATTTATGAATGAGAGAAACTGCAATGTGCAATTGGCTACACTACACTACACTACACACTACAAACATATTGGAAAAAGAAACCTTTGAGGTTGCCCAGAGCGCAAACACAATTATGCACTGGATCATTTGTCAAATCTGTTTCGCCAATATGCTCTTATTACAGCTTCAACTGAGGGCGCTGTTGCTTTCGTTCGAGCAAGCACCGCTGTACAATAGATCCAGGCACATGTGACAATATAAACAACAGTTCAATTACACTTTAATTTAAAGTATTAATTTATCCTCTGTAGACAGCTGAAAAGTAACTAGTACTCTTGAGTAGTTTTTAAAAAGAGTACTTTGTACTTTTACTTGAAGTAATTTTTAACACCTATACTTTTACTTGGAATTGAGTAATATTTTAGCAAATTTACCGGAACTTGTACTTGAGCACAAATTTTCAGCACTCTTTCCACCACTGTTTCTTACAAACACAGCTTTTTGCTTCAGACGACATTAACTGATGGACTGGAGTGGTGTGGATTACTTGTTGATTATTGTGATGTTTTCATCAGCTGTTTGGACTCTCATTCTGACGGCACCCATTCACTGCTGGTGATTCATTGGTGAGCAAGTGATGAAATGTTACATTTTTCCAAATCTGTTCAGATGAAGAAGCAAACTCATCTACTCATCTTGGACAGCCTGAGGGTGAGCAAATTTTCAGCAAATCATTCCTTTAAGTGCTGTTAATTTCTTTGTGTAAAAGAAATGAAAAGAATGTGCATACTGAGTATGTCTTTAAAATAACTATTTACACAGTCGCACGCCGTTCTAATAAATGCAAATAATAATAAAAAAAAGTGTCTAAATACTTTTTGGAGCCACTGTCACTAAATCATCATCCACAAACAAATTAAATTCCATTATTACTAAGAAATTAAAAACACTTGATTTACCAACAGGACACTGTTTAACAGTCCCCCCTGTGAGTATGTTCCCTTAATCAGTGCGACAAACAACAAAAGCAATTTCTCAACTGCTGTATAAAGCCACTTGATGTGCTGTCTGTGGTTTTATTGTACTCTACTCGTTTAATATTCATTACTTCTTATTTGAGATTCATCATGTTTCTAGCTGTTTTTAAGGAAGAGTGACAAGTTCTGTCACAAGGCATCTATAATGAGGCAATTCAAAAAACAATATATTGCAGACAATTGCATCAGAGCTCAAGTATTAGATGGAACACAGATTGTAATGATGTTCAATGGCACTTGCTGAACTGGTCCTCTAAACCAGTGCTTCTCAAACATTTCAAGCCAATTACCACCTCTAATCCAATCAGATTTAATATTACCATCTAGTCACAATGATATTTTCAATCACTTTGATTGCTAGGAACTGTAAGTTATATACACATAATATAATTTGATTCCATTTCAATTAGTTGAAAATGGTCTATACCAGGGCTGTTCAAATCTTGCCCTGGATGGCCATTGCGCTGCAGAGTTTAGCTCCAACCCTAATAAAACACACCTGAGCCTGTTAATCAATGTCTTTGGGATCATTAGAAAATCACAGGTAGGTGGGTTTAATCAGGATTGGAGCTAAACTCTGCAGTGCACTGGCCCTCCAGAACAAGATTTGAATAACCCTGGTCTATCTAAGTAAGTAATGTTTGCCATAATGTGTACATTTTTGGTTTAGAGGCAGGTTTATTTTGTCTTTATATTGCTCTACGTGGTATATAGCTTTATTTTGTTCTTTCATTTGGCAGCTCTCAATGTGCTAATTTCCTTTTTTTTCTTCATTATATATAAATAGTCTACCTATTTTTCTTCAAGTACTTTTGTGACCTGTTTGTGTTAACTTTTTTTAAAATTTTTTTTATCATTTATAGATATATAGTTCACATTGTTCTAGTTGCTTATGTTCTTTAATTAACCCTAAGCTAATGGGGATGTAACAGATAACAGAGCCACATTTAAAATTTCTGCCTGTCTGGAATCATTTACTCCAGACTGGTAACATTATCAATAGGTTACACTTACAATTTAGTGCTGAAACCAGCCATTCTTAATTTAAAACCGGCCACTCTTAAATCTCGTCTTTTAAGGAATAGAATTTGAGTACAGAATATTATCATGCTTTTTACATTGGCCAGGTCCATGTATTGCTATTGCTCGTTTTCTCTGCAGAGACTAAATTTATGTTGTGGGCACTTTGACCAAAGGAGTTCACCCCTCCCTCCCCCCACCCACCCACCAACCAATCTTGAGTAATAATGTGGTATTGGAAATAAAACACTGGTAAAAAATATTGTACCTTAAATGGTGCATAAATGTGCATCTCAATAAATTAGAATGTTGTGATAGTTCATTTATTTCAGTTATTCAACTCAAATTGTGAAACTTCTGTTTTAAATAAATACACCAATTAACTATCTAAACAAATTAGAATACTTCATAAGACCAAAAAAAAAAAAAAAGTTAATTTTTGGCCTTCTGGAAATTGTTCATTTACTGTACATGTACTCAATACTTGGTAAGGGCTCCTTTTGCTTTAATTACTGCCTCAATTCGGCGTGGCATTAGAGGTGATCAGTTTGTGGCACTGCTGAGGTGGTCTGGAAGCCCAGGTGTCTTTGACAGTGGCCTTCAGCTCATCTGTTTTTGGTCTCTTGTTTTACATTTTCCTTTTGACAATAATCCATAGATTCTCTCTGGGGTTCAGGTCTGGTGAGTTTGCTTGCCAGTCAAGCACACCAACACCATGGTCATTTAACCAACTTTTGGTGCTTTTGGCAGTGTGGCCAGGTGCCAAATCCTGCTGGAAAATGAAATCATCATCTTCAAAAAGCTGGTCAGCTGAAGGAAGCATGAAGTGCTTCAAAATTTGTTGGTAAACGTGTGCAGTGACTTTGGTTTTCAAAAAACACAATGGACCAACACCAGCAGATGACATTGCACCCCAAATCATCAGACTTTGGAAACTTAACACTGGACTTCATGCAACTTGGGCTATGAGTTTCTCCACCCTTCCTCCAGACTCTAGGACCATGGTTTCCAAATGAAATACAAAACTTGCTCTCATCTGAAAAGACGACTTTGGACCAGTGGGCAACAGTCCAGTTCTTCTTCTCCTTAGCCCAGATAAGATACAACTGACGTTGTCTGTGGTTCAGCAAATTCTTTGACACATCTGTGTGTGTTTGCTCTTGATGCCTTGAGCCCAGCCTCAGTCCATTTTTTGTGAAGTTCCCTCAAACTCTTCAATCGATTTTGCTTGACAATCCTCATAGGATGTGGTTCTCTCGGTTGGTTGTGCATCTTTTCTTTCCACTCAACTTTCTGTTAACATGCTTGGATACAGCACTCTGTGAACAGCCAACTTCTTTGACAATGAATGTTTGTGGCTTACCCTCCTTGTGAAAGCTGTCAATGATTGTCTTCTGGACAACTGTCAGATCAGCAGTCTTCCCCATGATTGTGTACCCTAGTGAACCAAACTAAAAGACCATTTTAAAGGCTCAGGAACCCTTTGCAGGTGTTTTGAGTTGATTAGCTGATTAGCATGTCACCATATTCTAATTTGCTGATATAGTGAATTGGTAGGTTTTTGTTAAATGTGAGCCAAAATCATCACATTTTAAAGAACCAAAGACTTAAACTACTTCAGTCTGTGTTCATTTAATTTATTTAATACACAAGTTTCACAATTTGAGTTGAATTACTGAGATAAATTAACTTTTCCGAGACATTCTATTTATTGAGATTCACTTGTATTAATACCTTAATGGTACTGGCTTATGGCAAATTATCCTTTTTCTTTTTTTTTTTTTTTTTTTTTTGATACATACTCAACATTAAATATTAAAGGCTTTTCTGTAATACATTTCATTTTGTCGCCATAATATCAGACAACAAGCATCTTCCTAAAGGATCTTTAATTTTAAATATGCAGATGATTAGATGATCCTTGAGAGAGCACCAAAGTTGTTTGTTTATTTGTAATTCATAATACATTATAACTTATATTGTTTTTAATTAGTTCTGCATGCACTCAGACTCTTATTAACTCCATTCAAACAACCAGTTGGAGACACTGTAATAATGAATAATTACAATTTGGAAAAGTTAGATTCTCATGAAATAATTTTTTTCAATGTATACTTTGTTTTCTTTATCTTTTTTATTTAGGCATTCATGACTTGAATCCATAAACAATGTGTAAGCACTTGAACTGAATTAACTTTTTAGAACACATGTGGTCTGTGTACACCCAATTTTAATCGTGTGAAGTTTATCCAGTTTATATTTTTTATGAAACAAAATTATCAAACTACATTTTTAATTGTGTATTTGAATTGGCAGTTACTTTAATGTCTTAAAGGTCTAAGGTCTAGACACAACATGCTCTATGATTCAAGCAAAATTGATGAGACTCCATTAACATCAGTTGTGGCTCACTGCAGACTCCCTCATCACAGGGGTGAGCTGTAATACTTACGGAAAACATAGACATTAATTCTAATATTGTACATGAATTTAGTTTAATCAAACTTTACTTGTTTGAAATTATCTTATCATCCTGTTTCCTGCAAGGAACTATCCCCTAAGAGTTGGATCTGTCCCTGAGCAAGACTATTTTAATTCAAAATATTTCACACTTATTTTCACAATTAATAATTCAATGATTCATATTCACCTTCAACAGTTCACTTCCAAAACATAAAATTTGTTTAAAAATGTGATGTATAATATTTGAAAGGCCATATTCAGTACAGTTTATTTCATTATAAAAATTAGCTTTCACTAATTCCGTGGATCGGCAGATAATGCTGCATTGCACATCCAGAAACTGCAGGAATAACAGTAGAGTACCGATGGATGATCTGCATCTGCTGGTAGTCTGATAGTTGATGGAGACCAAAGCAACAGGTAGAGCAAGTCATTAAATCACAAAAACTGATCTGCGGAAATGGAGCAAGCGGTAGAATTTATAATAATTAAGGCACTTATGATAATTGTGGAAAAACTGATTAAGACTTAAAAGCTGTGTTTAAGTTTAATTCAGCATCTTTGCTGTTACTCGTTTCCCTGTGAAGCCACGTGTAAGCATCTTTCTCTACTAAAAGAGATAATAATGTTATTTTACCCAATGCTGATATACATAACTAACATTACATCTAAGATATTGATTTTGTTTGCTTAGTTTACTTAATTTTAGATCATGACTTGTGTGATGCTGAGTTGTAATACTGAGGTTTCCCTCTTACATCACATTCCACGTTTCCCCAAGAAGGCTTAACGCGACTCAATGAACTAATAGAGTGGCATAAACAAGATCTCAGATCTCAATATACACATTACTGATGATGCAAACTATACAGGCAAGCAGATAAAATCAGAATACTGCACGTTAAACCTTTTCTATAAAGAAAACACTTAACGTGGTTTATTGCCTCATAATAAATGACCAAATTTGGTGTTTAATTAATTAATTAATAAAATATACTATATACAGATAAGCAGATGAGTCCAGAATATTAACACAAACCACAAATTTCACCTAGGCTGCTTTAGGGATCATCTGCAAATTTTCTTCACAGTATGAAATGTACAATATGAAATGAACAAATGTACAAATCATTCAATTTAATGTTTATAGGGCTGTATTAAATGTTTAGAGGGCAAACTGACTAAAAATATATTGTCATCTTAGACAATACTACTTCAAAGTAAACAATTTTTTTAAAGAAAAGCATGGCTTCTCTGGTTAAAATGTGCAGCTACCAGGGCTTCCTCCTAATAGTCAACTAACCTTTAGTCAACAAGAAGAGGAGAAAAAAAATCAACAGGAAGTGGTCAGGTCATGCAGTCTGTGTCGGACAGCTCGTTAACAGCTGGTCCTGTGTTAATACAGTACATCCAAACGCCTACTATCATTCATCAACCTCAAATATGGCTTATCCACTGAAATATGTAAGTAGTAGCAACATTTCATGGCCGTTCAATCTAATGTTAACCTAGAAAAATGTGCGCTATTCAAGTGTTAGTGTGGAGTGTGAAAGCTGAACAGTAGCGGGCTCACAGAATGACGGAGGCATCCGTGCAGTCACTTGCTCTAAAAAAGCGTAATTTTTGTCATATGAATAAGAGTAATACATCTTTTGAATCCATAAAGCCTCTACATTTATTTGTGTGCACTCACAATAACAGTAAAACATTGCGCTTTTGTAAAATAATGAAAGCAAACAGGCTTTCTGCAATCTCGGCATCTGTAAACTTAAACGCAAAACTCTGTGTATACTTGCCTTACAGGCATGAAAAATATATCTACAGTATAGAGAGTGGAATGTCTACTTTCAAATGAAACCAATTCAAATTTGAAAAAAAAAAAAATAATAAATAAATATTTAAACTTACATGCAGGGGCATCCATTAGTGTGGAGATGAGTCAGTGTCGCCGAACTCATCTGTTAAAATGAAAACACAGAAATCACTAGTTTATCAATAGATTATTAAAATGTTAATGCATTTTAATCTGTTTTTCCCTGACATATTCATCATCATTACTTTTGCCGGTGTGCTATGGCAAGCTTCATGGAATGGAAAGCTTTAAAGAAGGAAAATGCTACAACATTATCTATTTTAGGTTTGGTATTCTATAACGTGTAGTTAAATATGCACACACAAAAAATTAAAAACACTGGCATAAACAATACCAGACAGGGTCCAAAGTAAATCTCTGAGCTTATATGCAAGATGAGAGTAATCTTGAAAAACAGAAACAGGTTTGTGGAACTAATTAAGGACATTAACTGGTAAACTCGGGTATCCAGGAACATGGAAAAAACAAATTTAGGCTGGTCGATCGCTAGACGATTTTCTAATCTTAAATGATTTTAAAACCATGGGAGACCAAAAACATGAAGAGAGTTCAACTGATTTTTAGCTTTGTTATCCTCTGAATGCACACACTAGATGATTTGACCAGACCACGAGACCACACATTGGTTGATTGCAGGAACAATTTCACAGTGACACGTGATGTCATGGACACTCGCGAGATTAAACTTGACTAGAGAGGAAAAACAAATAGAGGACAATCAACATTGTGAGCTGGCTCTCCTGGCACGCATTAAAAACAAAGTATAAAATGAATATGGGTGATGTTCTCTGCTTTCATGGCATGTCTGTGGCTGCCAAGTTTCAGCTATAGAGGCAACATCTGGTAGTTGATACTTGGTCGCTCTCATTGGCTATCGTGTATGTACTAAATGTAATGGGTTACAGATTACAAGTTACCCTGTTTAAAATGTAATAGTAGTGTAACTTTTTCAATTACTTTATTAAAGTAATGTAACCTATTACTTTTGAACAATAACAATTCATTACATTTATATAGCGCTTTTCTAGGCACTCAAAGCGCTTACATTGTCAGGGGGGTATCTCCTCATCCACCACCAGTGTGCAGCATCCACCTGGATGATGCGACGGCAGCCATAGTGCGCCAGAACGCCCACCACACACCAGCTTACTGGTGGAGAGGAGACAGAGTGATGAAGCCAATCAGCAGATATGGGGATTGTTAGGAGGCCATGATGGTCAGAGGCCAATGGGCGAATTTAGCCAGGATGCCGAGGTCACACCTCTACTCTTTTCGAAAGACATCCTGGGATTTTTACTGACCACAGAGAGTCAGGACCTTGGTTTAACGTCTCATCCGAAGGACGAGATTTTGAGTACTTTTTGATTACTTTTCTAAATTTGTGAAAATTAAAGAATAATAAATAAAAGCATATACGTCAACTTAAATACAGTTAGCTAATAAGCATGTTTATGTGCTCGTGTACTCCTATATTGAGGCGGCAGAGGTTGAAAACACTGAGAGCTTCAGTAGGCCTATGTGTAGTAAATGAAACCATGTCTTTGCCATTAATTTACAGGAGGGGCGGACTGGGAAAAAAATTCAGACTGGAATTACTCATTTTTTCGTAGTAACTGTAACTAATTACAGTTACAATATTTTGTAATTAAATTACATAACGCCGTTACATGTAACTAGTTACTCCCCAACACTGTGTATATCATGTCAGAGGCAAGCCTGATGAAGAGTTGTAAATATCAAATGTGTTTGGGGATGCTCCATCTCAATCGGGAGCAGATAAATATTCGTAATGACACCACACAATGAATAATTTTTTGGACAAAAATTCGTTTGCAATAAGCCGCCATTCGGGGCACAGCCCCCAAAATTTAGGGGATGCAAATCAGGCTTAAAATCAGCCTTAAAATCGTCTAGTGTGTGGCCAGCCTTAAAAAGAACATAACCCTTTTAAACTCTAAAGTAAGTGGGGTAAGGTGCTTTAGCAATCAGAGTGAAATCCTGTGAACAAGTTCTTTCCTACACGAAGCCTGGCATCAACACCTCAGTGCCTTCTTTGAGGAGTCTGGTGTTCCCCTAACAGCTTTATCTGACTGCAACAGGAATTTCTTTGGTTAATCTACAGAAATCCAATCACATTGAAACAAACCTATCCCACTGCAGTGGCATGGCCATGAGAGACTTAACAAAACTGAATGTGATCCTATCACAATGACACAATGGAACACTTTTATTCAAATAAAGGCACAAGCCTCTGTTCATAATCTCAGTACAGATTAGAATTTATGTCCTCCCACAAATACCAATAATCTTACAGACATGCATTGAACAATAAAGCTATAACTAAAGGGATATTTAACCCCCAAATTAAAAAAATCTTTCACTTATAATGTCATTCTAAACTCATAAGACCTTGGTTAATCTCAAATAAAAGGTTTCTGTCCCTCCATTAACAGTCAAGGTAACCAAAACTTAGAGGGGTAGTAAAATTAATTTATATAAATTGAGCGGTTGAATCAGAGTCTTGTGATGAGATACAATCACTTTATATGATAAAAAAGATTTCATATTGAGTTTTATTTTGCATATCAGAAAGCATTGGTTGTGCCAATTGAACAAAGGTAAGAACTGGATTTAAAAAAAGAAGAAAGAAATCAGATGGGACTTTGTTTTTTTCACAAGTGTGTGTGTGTACAATATGCATCAATTGGTCTGTGGTCAGAGACTATACACATCTTTACAGAACTAACAACAGTTAGAACCACTGATCACATGGATCTATGGATTCATGCTGGTCAAATTATGACCCTACCATCTGAATGTCTCTGCAGAGTTTAAGATTCATCAGATGAGCTGACATTTTTCCAATCCTCCATTATCCATTGCCTTAGCTGCCAGAAGCGGAACATGATGTTAAAACATGGCTTCATGCTGAATAGTACTCTGCCTAGTTATGTAGTATAGGGGAAAGTGGGGCAGATGGTATTTGCAATATATATATATATATATATCATCACACAATGGCAATGTTACTCAGGCATGTTAAATTATTAATATTTATTTAATTTAATATAATATACTGTATATTAAATTGTCTCGTGTGATGTCTGTATCACACAGCCGGTTCAGAAAACATTCTTCACTTTGTGGATAAGATACTAAAACCTCAGCTGAGCAATGGGCTGTTATGCTGTACGTAAATACAGTAAGATTGTTATTCATGCCGGTGCCAATGATGTTCGACTACGCCAGTCGGAGATCACTAAATATAACATTAAAGAGGTGTGTGAACTTGCAAGCGAGATGTCAGACACTTTAATATGCTCTGGTCCCCTCCCTACTTACCGTGGTGATGATGAGATGCATAGCAGATTATCATCACTCAATGGCTGGATGTCTAAGTGGTGCCCACAGAATAACATAGGTTTCATAGACAATTGGACGAGCTTTTGGGGCAGACCTGACCTGTTGAAAAGAGATGGTCTTCATCCCTCCTGGGGTGGCGCCACTCTTCTCTTTAGAAATATGGCGAATAGTCTTACAGTTTATACTTCATTAACTGGGGCCCAGGTCATGAAGCAGACAGACTGGCTAAACCGACTGTCTGCTAGCTGCCTCCCGTCACAGAGGTCAGTTAATACTCAGCACATAGAGACTCTTATTACAACCCGAATTCCGGAAAAGTTGGGACGTTTTTTAAATTTTAATAAAATGAAAACTAAAGGAATTTCAAATCACATGAGCCAATATTTTATTCACAATAGAACATAGATAACGTAGCAAATGTTTAAACTGAGAAATTTTACACTTTTATCCACTTAATTAGCTCATTTAAAATTTAATGCCTGCTACAGGTCTCAAAAAAGTTGGCACGGGGGCAACAAATGGCTAAAAAAGCAAGCAGTTTTGAAAAGATTCAGCTGGGAGAACATCTAGTGATTAATTAAGTTAATTGATATCAGGTCTGTAACATGATTAGCTATAAAAGCTTTGTCTTAGAGAAGCAGAGTCTCTCAGAAGTAAAGTTGGGCAGAGGCTCTCCAATCTGTGAAAGACTGTTTAAAAACATTGTGGAAAACTTTAAAAACAATGTTCCTCAATGTCAAATTGCAAAGGCTTTGTAAATCTCATCATCTACAGTGCATAACATCATCAAAAGATTCAGAGAAACTGGAGAAATCTCTGTGCGTAAGGGACAAGGCCGGAGACCTTTATTGGATGCCCGTGGTCTTCGGGCTCTCAGACGACACTGCATCACTCATCGGCATGATTGTGTCAATGACATTACTAAATGGGCCCAGGAATACTTTCAGAAACCACTGTCGGTAAACACAATCCGCCGTGCCATCAGCAGATGCCAACTAAAGCTCTATCATGCAAAAAGGAAGCCATATGTGAACATGGTCCAGAAGCGCCGTCGTGTCCTGTGGGCCAAGGCTCATTTAAAATGGACTATTTCAAAGTGGAATAGTGTTTTATGGTCAGACGAGTCCAAATTTGACATTCTTGTTGGAAATCACGGACGCCGTGTCCTCCGGGCTAAAGAGGAGGGAGACCTTCCAGCATGTTATCAGCGTTCAGTTCAAAAGCCAGCATCTCTGATGGTATGGGGGTGCATAAGTGCATACGGTATGGGCAGCTTGCATGTTTTGGAAGGCTCTGTGAATGCTGAAAGGTATATAAAGGTTTTAGATAACATATGCTTCCCTCCAAACAACGTCTATTTCAGGGAAGGCCTTGTTTATTTCAGCAGGACAATGCAAAACCACATACTGCAGCTATAACAACAGCATGGCTTCGTCGTAGAAGAGTCCGGGTGCTAACCTGGCCTGCCTGCAGTCCAGATCTTTCACCTATAGAGAACATTTGGCGCATCATTAAACGAAAAATAAGTCAAAGACGACCACGAACTCTTCAGCAGCTGGAAATCTATATAAGGCAAGAATGGGACCAAATTCCAAAAGCAAAACTCCAGCAACTCATAGCCTCAATGCCCAGACGTCTTCAAACTGTTTTGAAAAGAAAAGGAGATGCTACACCATGGTAAACATGCCCCGTCCCAACTATTTTGAGACCTGTAGCAGAAATCAAAATTGAAATGAGCTCATTTTGTGCATAAAATTGTAAACTTTCTCAGTTTAAACATTTGCTATGTTATCTATGTTCTATTGTGAATAAAATATTGGCTCATGTGATTTGAAAGTCTTTTAGTTTTCATTTTATTAAAATTTAAAAAACGTCCCAACTTTTCCGGAATTCGGGTTGTATTTTAAATGAGTCTACCCCCCAAGATTACTGTTATAAACATGAGCCGCGTCTAAAAGGCAAAGGTGGAGGTGTTTCTTCAATTTATAACAACGTTTTCAGGATTTCTCAGAGGGCAGGCTTCAAGTATAACTCGTTTGAAGTAATGGTGCTTCATATAATATTATCCAGAGAAACAAATGTTAATGATAAACCCCCTCTTATGTTTGTACTGGCTACTGTATACAGGCCCCCAGGGCACCATACAGACTTTATTAAAGAATTTGGTGATTTTACATCCGAGTTAGTTCTGGCTGCAGATAAAGTTTTAATAGTTGGTGATTTTAATATCCATGTTGATAATGAAAAAGATGCATTGCGATCAGCATTTATAGACATTCTGAACTCTATTGGGGTTAGACAACACGTTTCAGGACCTACTCATTGTCGAAATCATACTCTAGATTTAATACGGTCACATGGAATTGATGTTGATATTATTGAAATTATTCAGCCAAGTGATGATATCTCGGATCATTATTTAGTTCTGTGCAAACTTCATATAGCCAAAATTGTAAATTCTACTTCTTGTTACAAGTATGGAAGAACCATCACTTCTACCACAAAAGACTGCTTTTTAAGTTATCTTCTTGATGTATCCAAATTCCTTTGCTTATCCAAACCTCAGAACAACTTGATGATGTAACAGAAACTATGGACTATCTCTTTTCTAGAACTTTAAATACAGTTGCTCCTTTACGCTTAAGGAAGGTTAAGGAAAACAGTTTGACACCATGGTATAATGAGCATACTCGCACCCTAAAGAGAGCAGCCCGAAAAATGGAGCGCAGCTGGAGGAAAACGCAACAATTTCGTAAAAAAACTATTAAATAAAGGTATTTCGTATTGTTTGGCGGGAAAGTAACCTATCCTACAGAAAAGCATTAAAAACTGCTAGATCCGATTACTTTCCTTCTCTTTTAGAAGAAAACAAACATAACCCCAGGTATTTATTCAATACAGTGGCTAAATTAACAAAACATAAAGCCTCAACAAGTGTTGACATTTCCCAACACCACAGCAGTAATGACTTTATGAACTACTTTACTTCTAAAATCGATACTATTAGAGATAAAATTGCAACCATTCAGCCGTCAGCTACAGATTCGCATCAGACAGTGCACTATAGACCCCCTGAGGAACAGTTCCACTCATTCTCTACTATAGGAGAGGAAGAATTGTATAAACTTGTTAAATCATCTAAACCAACAACATGTATGTTAGACCCTATACCATCTAAGCTCCTAAAAGAGGTGCTTCAAGAAGTCATAGATCCTCTTCTGACTATTATTAATTCCTCATTGTCATTAGGATATGTCCCCAAAACCTTCAAAGAACTAGTTCATTATAGACCAATCTCGAATCCCCCTTTTCTGTCCAAGATACTAGAAAAGGTGGTATCCTCACAATTATATTCCTTCTTAGAGAAAAATGGTATATGTGAGGATTTCCAGTCAGGATTTAGACCGTATCATAGTACTGAGACTGCTCTCCTTAGAGTTACAAATTATCTGCTCTTATCATCTGATCATGGGTGTATCTCTCTATTAGATTTATTGGATCTTAGTGCTGCGTTTGACACAATTGACCACAACAATCTTTTGCATAAACTTGAACACTTTGTTGGCATCAATGGAAGTGCATTAGCATGGTTTAAATCGTACTTATATGACCGCCATAAGTTCGTAGCAGTGAATGAAGATGTATCATATCGATCACAAGTGCAGTATAGAGTACCTCAAGACTCAGTACTAGGGCCACTACTCTTCACGCTTTATATGTTACCCTTGGGAGATATCATCATAGCTTTCACTGTTATGCTGATGATACTCAGCTCTATATTTCTTCGCGGCCCGGTGAAACACACCAATTTGAAAAACTAATGGAATGCATAGTCGATATAAAAAACTGGATGACGAGTTATTTCTTACTGCTAAATTCTTAAAAAAAACAGAGGTGTTAATTATAGGACCTAAAAACTCTGCTTGTAATAACCTAGAACACTGTCTAAGACTTGATGGTTGCTCTGTCAATTCTTCGTCATCAGTTGGGAACCTAGGTGTGCTATTTGATCACAATCTTTCCTTAGAAAGCCACGTTTCTAGCATTTGTAAAACTGCATTTTTCCATCTCAAAAATATATGTAAATTACAGCCTATGCTCTCAATGTCAAATGCAGAAAAGTTAATCCATGCATTTATGACCTCAAGGTTAGATTATTGTAATGCTTTATTGGGTGGTTGTTCTGCAAGCTTAGTAAATAAACTACAGCTAGTCCAAAATGCAGCAGCAAGAGTTCTTACTAGAACCAGGAAGTATGACCATATTAGCCCGGTCCTGTCAACACTGCACTGGCTCCCTATCAAACATCGTATAGATTTTAAAATTTTGTGTATTAATTATAAAGCCCTGAATGGTTTTGCACCTCAGTATTTGAATGAGCTCCTTTTACATTATAATCCTCTAGTTGTGTTCAATGTTGAATTGTAAATTTTTGGAGCTATATATATATATTATTTAATACTTCGGCGAAGTTAAGAAAAAGTGAATACAACTTTCATTCAATATAATAAACTGAAATAACTGAACATGAGAAATGTCTGATATGTCTCTGTTACATATGGTAACCCTCGTTCCATGACAGAGTGAATGGAGACGCCATGTCGGTTACCGACGCAAAATGGGATATCACTTCTATTGTCCAATCTACTTCGAGTGTAAAGTAAACGAGCCAATGCACATTGGCTTGCAATTATTGCATCCAGCTGCAGCTGATCACAGCGTGAGTATAAGAAGGCAGCAGGTGCAATGCATACCAGGTTTTCGCTGAGGAGCCGAGCCGGAGACCCGGCAGCTCAGCGGCAGTACAGCAACCATGGCAATGGGACATGGCGTCTCCGTTCCCTCCTTCAGGGAACGAGAGTTACCATACGTAACCGAGATGTTCCCTTTCAGTCAGTCACTCTCGACATCATGTCGGTGACCGACGCAAAATGGGATCCCTACCAAAGCGCCATGGGTGCAGCTCCTTCCAGTGCCCTGTGCAAGCCACCTGCGCCCCTATTAGGTGTAGTCTGGGGCTCGGAACAAGTAGTTCCACTCACCATTGTCAAAGCACTACCTCACTGGGTGAGATTGGATAACACTGGGAAAATGTACCCGTTCTGCTTGGAACAGGGACGCTGCGGAAGCCCCATCATTCCCGGAGGAGGTCTCAGGAGCAAGTACACACATACGATCCGTTTAGGTGTATATGGAGAAATTTGAGGTGATTAAAACCCTCTTGGGAAGGCAGAAGTCTGCCGGGGAAACATGGGCTCTAAGGCTATACCGTGGAACTCCTCCAGGGGCAGCGCTTGCAGGTTCACCACTTGGTCTTAGAAGGGTGTAGTGGGAACCTTGGGCACGTAGCCAGGCTGGGGCCTCCGGATTACCTGGGAGCCAGCCGGCCCAAACTCTAGGCACGAAACGTCGACCGAAAATGTATGCAGGACACCACTCGACTAACAGGTTCCACTTCAAGGCATAAGCGTGTCACGTAGATGGTGCTCTTGCCGAAGTGATGGTGTCCACTACCTCCTGGGGTAGGTCACCTAGAACCTCCGCGTCTGGACATGTGTAGAAAATGGTGGCCCGTCTCGGAGTCAGTAGATCCTTCCTCATAGGAATTGGCCAAGGAGGGGCTGTTGCGAGGAGCACTAGTTCGGGGACATGGGTCGCAGTGGGCCAATTCCACGCCACTAGCAAGACTTGCTCCTCATCCTCCCGGACTTTGCACAGTGTCTGTGTGAGAAGGCTCACTGGGGGAAACGCATACTTGCCTAACGGAACGTGAACGGCACGAAGTGACCTCAGAACCTTCCGAATCCAAAGGAGGAGGTAGCGGGGGAGTTGTTACATGCTACGGGAGTTGCAGACCACCTTGTCGGTTGATGTAGGCAACAGTTGCTGTGTTGGCCCACTGGATACCGCTGGCAAGCTCTTTAAGCTTTTTAAAGAGGGCCCAGCGCGTTCCGTGGGTTGCTCCACTGGATCGGAGGAGGTGCAAGAGGAGTGATGGTCTCCAGAGGGTTGGTTCCCTGCAAGGTTTGCCACCACTGTAATCCTCAAAACACCCGAGAAATTTGTAGTTTGTAGACGTTTTATTTTTTAGAGAATGATAGAATAAAATGAGAGATTTTGATATTAAAGACATTCATTTACAAAACTGCAAACCATCTGATTGATAGACAGCTAGTGCAGAAAAGGTGACTGCATATACAGTTGTTCAAAATTATTCAACCCCCTAGAGACTGCAGTACTTTACAAATACAAGTTTTTCTAAAGATCCAGGATATAATAAAACTTACATCTATAACAGTTCACTGGCATATTAAAAGTGATATTGTCAATATATAATGTAATATATTTGAGTTCTAAGATTTTTTAATAATACTGCTATGTCATAATTATTCAACCCCTATTCAACATTGCTGTTTTTAAATCTCTTATTTGCATGGTGGGGAATAAAACAGTCTCAAAACACAATTAAGCCTTTAGAAACTCTATTAAAACAGAATTAGCTTGATCTGTTACACATACAGTTTGGCCCATGCATGTATTGAACTAGTAGCAAAATGTCAACAGAGATCTCACAAAAGCAAAAGAAAAGAAATATTGTATTACTTTAGAAAGGCTAAGGCTATATGATGATTTCCAAGACATTGAAAGTTCCTAGAGACACAGCTCTCAGCCTTATTCCTTAGCTTAAAGTGTGTTTAACCAGAAAATCTTTGAGGGTGTGGAAGAAAAAGCACAATATCATAAAATGTTTAATCAGAGCAACTGAGAAAAAACCTGCAATGTACAGCCAAAGACTTGCAAGATGACCCGATGAAAGGAGGAAAACCAGTTCAATGCAGTGTGTAAGAAGAACACTAGACAAGTATGGCCTTCATGTTGAGACATCTTGATAAATACCACTCTTGATCAAGAAGAACAAAAGGCCAACTTGAACTTGATAAAATTCATTTGTGTGGACCTGTGGAGCTCTGAAGGAATGTTTTATTGAGTGATGTGACCAAACTGGAACTTTTTGAACCCATGGATCAGCGGTATATCAGCTGCAAAAAAGGCAAAGCTCATAAGCAGAAAAACACCATCTCCATCATCAAACTTGGAGGTGGATCAGTCCTGTTATAGGGTTTCTTTACTGTAGAAGGAAGTGGAAATCATGACTGTATGAAGGACATCATGGATTCTTTAAAGTGTCAGGCCATTTTGACAAGAATTGTGATGCCTTTGGTGCAAAAACTGAAGCTGATGATCAATGGACTTTCCTGCAGGCCAGTCATACCCAGAGGTGGGTAGTAACGAGTTACATTTACTTCGTTACATTTACTTGAGTAATTTTTTGGGGTAACTAATACTTTTCGGAGTATATTTAAAGATGGGTACTTGTCACGGAGCAAATCCGTGATCATGAATGGACTGTATGTAGGTACACCATATCAAACACACAAACATGTGCAGCATTAACGCAGTCTGTTTACTGACACTGATATCCTGGATATTAAGACTGCAGTGTTGTTAATGTGCAATGTTTGTGCAATGCTTGAATGTATTGGGTATAATGTGTTTTAGATATTTAAGGGTACAATGTGTATTTGTTTGTTATGTGTAGTGGATATGTACAACGTGTTTGGGTATCATTAGCCGCTAACATTGTTCATTCATCTTTATAGAGAATTACAACACAAATATGTTTGATTTGAAAACTTTATTAGAAATTGTGTAACACATTATTACATATCTAACTTACCTGCTTGGAAAACACCTGTGACCAAACCTGTATTAGTTTAAAAGCAGAGTATTTAAACATGGTGGACATGCTGCCTGATTGGGAGAAACCATGTTGGGTAAATGGGGGTTTCCAAATGTTCCTGTAAAGCAAGGTTTATAATTGTTAATTCATTGTTTTGCTTCATAGTTGCATGTTGTTGGTACTGTGTAATTTAATTATGGATGTTGTTTAATATGTATTAGGTGGTTGGAAGTACATATGTTAGAAAGTAAAACTTGCCTGTAGAATGGTATATTCCAGGGTGTGACCTAGACTATAAATGGCTGCCAGAAAGCATGGTGCAGGGGGTCAGGTTGGTTGTGTGAAGTGGAAGCAAACCCATAGAAACTTGTTCCAGAAAGTTTGTTAACCAAACGATACAACTGCTGTTGTGGCTACCTTCCCACAAAAACTTTATTTATATTTGTTATTTTTTATAGTTTTTTTTGTTTTGTTTTGTTGTTTTTGCCGTTGGATTTGCACTGTCTTCACAATAAATTCACATTAACTGGGATTTCCTGTCGCATTGGTCTTATTATGCCTCTGATCGCGAGGGCAATCACTAACAGATGGTGTCAGAAGTGGGATTAAGAGGCCAAAATAGACTAAAATGCCACCCAAAACAAGAGGACAGCAGACGGTGAACATGGATGCTGAGGATGGACAGCAAGCAACAAGTGGAATTACAGAGGAAAATGCACACCTGGCTACTGAACCTCCACCAACCACAGAAGGATCAGCCCTCACTGCATTAGCGGATATGTTTCAAACTTTCTTGCAGTATCAGAAGGACAGAGATGAGAGGCAAGAAAGAGACATGGCTCGACGAGAACAACAGTTTAAAGTACTTACTCATCAGGTCACACAAATCCAAATGGATGTAGAGCGCACCAGACATAAAGCTGCCACTGCAGACCAGTCAACCTCTCGAGGATTGGCTCCGGTGCCACAGTTGCCGAAGCTACAAGAGGATGATGATATAGAGCAGTACTTAACCACTTTTGAACGAATGGCAGAAGTGTACTTGTGGCCGAAGGAGGACTGGGCTATTCCTTTGATTCCTCTACTCACAGGAAAAGCAAGGAGTGCATTTGTTGCAATGTCACCAGCACTATCTTTGGACTATGACAGAGTCAAAGAAGCGATTCTAAAGAAATATGAAATCAGCTCTGAAACATATCGACTGAGATTTCGTTCACTAGATACACCTGTTGATGAATCCCCTATGGAATTGTATGTTCGATTAAAGGATTTATTTTCCAAGTGGATACAACTGGAAACAAGTAGCAAAAAGGACTTGGAGAAGCTGGTACTAGAGCAGTACATGCGGTTGTTGTTCCCAGAAGTAAGAACTTGGGTGAAGGAGCGAAATCCAAAAAATGCAGGAGAGGCAGCTAGCTTGGTTGAGGCCTACATCACAGCGAGGAGAGGTTCCTCTGGGACATTTCTGTATGCTGGAAGCCTGCCATCCAACAGAGGTAAGTCTGTGGGGTTTGGGGGTAGTTTGTGCTCTCAATGGCAAACCCAGACTATGAAACCCCATCCACCCTAAAACCCAGACAGCTGTAACCATAGGTCAATCATCGGACAAAAAAGATGTAGTCCGTTATAATTGTGCAGAACCAGGCCATACAAGTCCACATTGTCCTTTGAGGAAGCCTAAATCAGCCCGACTATGCTATATACCGACCTCTACACTAGCGCCCCAAATAGACAAAGAACCTACAGTTTCTGTATTGTTAAACGGTAAGCCAGTAACCGCTTTAGTAGACACTGGTTGTGCACGAACTTTGGTGCAAGCACAGTATGTCCCAAGGGATTTCTGGACGGATGGTACAGTTACAGTATGTTGTGTCCATGGGGATAAATCAGAATTGCCTACGGTTGAGGTATACATTGAGATTAATGAGCAGTCTTACCTGATGAAAGTAGGAATTACTATAACCTTACCCTATCCAGTTTTACTAGGTACAGACATGCCCATATTAGCAGATTTGGTGCAGGAAACTGCGTGGTGCGGTGTTGTTACTAGAGCACAGGCTCAAAAGTTGACTCCATTGTCATCACCCAAAGATTTTGCCCAGAATACCCTTCAGGAAATGCCGTTCTTTGCTGATGAGATAATAGGGGAAACAAAGTCAAGTAAGGAAGAAAGGCTAGAAAAGAGGAGAAAATGGGTGGCCAATGTAATTAATTCCTCAGAACAGTTGATGGTTGAACTTGAAGAACCAGAAGTTGATGAATTGGATGTAGGCATATCTAATGATATAGCTAGGTTACAGACTGAAGATGCAACATTGGCAGATTGCTTTCACAAAATTAGTACAGAGGCTGCTGTGAATTTGTTAAATGATGAAACATTTGTGATTGAGCAAGGTCTTCTTTACAGACAGTCTAAGGAAGATGGTACACAGTTAGTGGTACCAAAACTTTATCGCAAGGAAGTGGTAGAACTTGGCCATTCTAATCCTTGGTCAGGTCATTTGGGGTTTATGAAGACCTTAATGAGAATAGCAAAAAGATTCTATTGGCCTGGCATGTACAGCGAGATAAAGGATTACTGTAGAGCATGTCCTGAATGTCAACTGGCAACGAGCAGAACACCCAGTCTAGCACCGCTTGTACCCATTCCTGCCATTTAATATTCCATTTGAGAGAATAGGTGTGGATGTTGTGGGACCTCTGGAAACAAGTCAGAAAGGGAACAGATTTATTCTGGTGATCTGTGACTATGCAACCAGATACCCTGAGGCTTATCCTATGAGAGAAGTTACTGCGAATCAAGTTGCAACTGCACTACTTCATTTCTTTTCACATGTAGGGATACCTAAAGAAATACTGACGGATCAGGGCACCAATTTCATGAGTCATACTTTACATCAGGTTTATCAATTGTTGGGTATTAAGAGAGTGCGTACTACCTCTCACCACCCCCAGACTGATGGTCTAGTAGACAGATTCAATCAGACCCTGAAAAGCATGTTGAAAAAATTTGTGTCTGTGACTGGCAAAGACTGGGATAAATGGCTACCCTATCTCTTATTTGCCTATCGGGAAGTTCCTCAAGCAACAACTGGATTCTCACCTTTCAAACTGCTTTTTGCTCATCAAGTTAGAGGACCACTGGACGTGCTGAGAGACAGTTGGGAAGATAACAAGTTGCATAAACAGAACATACTCTCATATGTGCTTAAAATGAGAGAAAAGTTAAAGGCAAACTACCAGCATAGCTCAAGAGAATCTGCAACAAGCACAGCTTAAACAGAAAGCTTGGTATGACAAGAAGTCCAGGGCACGAACCTTTCAACCAGGAGAGCAAGTATTGTTATTATTTCCAACATCAGACAATAAACTTCTAGCCAAATGGCAAGGTCCATTCCAGGTAAAGAGGAAAGTTGGTTCCGTAACATATGAGATCGAAGTTCCATCGAGGCAACAACCTTTACAGATCTTTCATATTAACATGCTGAAAAAGTGGCATGAACAAGCTTCTCATCCGGAGACGACAGAAAATGTTGTAAACGATCTGCTGGTGAGGGCGGTTAAGGAGGAGGATGAAATGGAAGAGCAGTACTTGCCTGTTCATCAGGATGACTGTTTCTTGAATTTGCAACATCTGAATGCGGAACAGAGGGGACAACTGCAAGAGAGTATCCCTCAACAACTGTTCCTGAAAACACCAGGAAAAACAGACCTTGTCCAACATCACATTTACCTGAAAGATAATAAATCAATACATCAACGCGTTTGCAGAGTGCCAGAGAAATTAGTACTCACCATTGAGCAGGAGATTGAGACAATGCAGGAAATAGGAATTATTGAACCATCTTCCAGTGAGTGGAATAATCCCATCATACTAGTTCCAAAGAAGGATGGAACACTTAGATTCTGTTTGGACTTCAGAAAACTCAATGCAGTGAGTAAATTTGACCCATACCCCATGCCCAGAGTTGACGATTTAATAGAAAGACTTGGGAGTGCCAAATTTCTAACAACACTGGATTTATGTAAAGGCTATTGGCAGATACCATTGAGCTCAGACTGCATGGAGTTCACAGCCTTTAAAACGCCTTTTGGACACTACCATTTCCGGGCTTTACAATTCGGGCTTCACGGAGCACCTGTAACATTCCAGAGAATGATCCATCAGATTCTACGGGGAACTGAGAAATTTGCAGCAGCATACCTGGACGACATTGTCATTTACAGTGAAACATGAGAGGAGCATCTACTACATCTAACAGAAGAACTGGCAAGAATAAATTCTGCAGGACTTACTATTCGTTCGGATAAGTGTGCTATTGCCAAGGAAGAAACTACTTACCTGGGATATAAGCTAGGACATGAAGTTATTCGTCCTCAAGTCGGGAAGATTGAAGCCATCAAACATGCTGAACAACCTACTTCAAAGAAGCAGGTACGATCTTTCCTGGGCCTAATTGGATGGTACAGACGTTTCATTCCTCACTTCTCTGCAAGAGCCATAGCTCTTACTAACCTTACAAAGAAGGATAAACCAAATAAGATTGATTGGACTGCAGAATGTGAGAGTGCTTTCAAGGATTTGAAAGATGCATTGTGTGAAGAGCCTGTTTTGAAGAGTCCAAACTTTGATCGGGCATTTACAGTTCAGACTGATGCTTCAGAGTTCGGTCTGGGGGCTGTACTTTTGCAAGGACAACCTGGTGAGTTACAACCCATTGCCTACATTAGCAGGAAACTTCTTGCCAGAGAATCAAGATACTCAACGGTAGAAAAGGAATGTCTAGCTGTGAAATGGGCTTTGGATTCCTTTAGATATTACCTGTTGGGTAGAAAATTCACCCTAGAGACTGATCATCGGGCCTTAGCTTGGTTGGGCCGCATGAGAGACACTAATGCCCGTATTACATGCTGGTTTTTAGCTATACAACCCTTTGCTTTTGAAGTATTATATCGGACTGGTCCTGAGAACTGTGCGGCTGATTTTCTCTCTAGGACACCACAGGAGGTGTCCAGGGGAAGGGGGAGGAAATGTCACGGAGCAAATCCGTGATCATGAATGGACTGTATGTAGGTACACCATATCAAACACACAAACATGTGCAGCATTAACGCAGTCTGTTTACTGACACTGATATCCTTGATATTAAGACTGCAGTGTTGTGAATGTGCAATGTTTGTGCAATGCTTGAATGTATTGAGTATAATGTGTTTTAGATATTTAAGGGTACAATGTGTATTTGTTTGTTATGTGTAGTGGATATGTACAACGTGTTTGGGTATCATTAGCCGCTAACATTGTTCATTCATCTTTATAGAGAATTACAACACAAATATGTTTGATTTGAAAACTTTATTGGAAATTGTGTAACACATTATTACATATCTAACTTACCTGCTTGGAAAACACCTGTGACCAAACCTGTATTAGTTTAAAAGCAGAGTATTTAAACATGGTGGACATGCTGCCTGATTGGGAGAAACCATGTTGGGTAACTGGGGGGTTTCCAAATGTTCCTGTAAAGCAAGGTTTATAATTGTTAATTCATTGTTTTGCTTCATAGTTGCATGTTGTTGGTACTGTGTAATTTAATTATGGATGTTGTTTAATATGTATTAGGTGGTTGGAAGTACATATGTTAGAAAGTAAAACTTGCCTGTAGAATGGTACATTCCAGGGTGTGACCTAGACTATAAATGGCTGCCAGAAGGCATGGTGCAGGAGGTCAGGTTGGTTGTGTGAAGTGGAAGCAAACCCATAGAAACTTGTTCCAGAAAGTTTGTTAACCAAACGATACAACTGCTGTTGTGGCTACCTTCCCACAAAGACTTGTAAATATTTGTTATTTTTTATAGTTTTTTTTTCTTTTTTTTTGTTTTGTTTTGTTGTTAGTGCAAATCCAACGGCAAAGTCTTCACAATAAATTCACCTTAACTGGGATTTCCTGTCGCATTGGTCTTATTATGCCTCTGATCGCGAGGGCGATCGCTAACAGTACTTTATACTCTTACTTGAGTAAATTTTTGGGGAAAAATCTGTACTTTTACTTCGTTACTGTGGGCGACGCTCCTCTCGTTACTTTATCTTAATGCAATAAATGTTATAAATGCTTCAGTTTATTCCAAACGCGCCGTCTACTTTTCTCTGGGCAATGAGCGACGCCCATTCACGAATGATTCATTCTTTTGAGTCAATTCTGTTCAAAGACTTGATCAAACCAATTGGCAAACGAGTGAATTGGTTCATGAATCAGTTTGAATGAGTCGTTCAGTTCCCTGCTGCACCGCACGTGCTGAGCGTTTGAAGTGGTTCACTCAGAGTTGTAACGTTTATGAACATCAGCAGCGTTGAAAACGTGGCTATGGAACTGCACTGAATTGAAAGCAAATCTGCAAAGGCTATTGCGTGCGATGGAGTTCCTTATTAGATGAACACCGCGTGTGCTGTCTACTGTTTAACAGGTAATAACTTGGGCTACATTCGATTACAGTACACGATGCCACTGTGACATTAGTTTGTTGTACGTGTGTGGCTTATAACAGAGGGGAGTCAAGTTGAATGCAGCTTCCCAAAGACAAAAAATAGCCGATTAAGATTTTATTAATTTTAATACAATCACACCGGTGCGAGTACGTTCAGCAAGTCATATCATCAGCTCTAAATTCAGATCTGTGATCGCTTGCTGGCGCTGAGGCAAAGATAGATGTGTTTTTACAGCAATGAGCATTATAACAAATCACACACATAGACTGTAAAAAAATATGGACAAAGCGTCTGTGATTCTGATGAATGGGTTTAAAGCCATTTAAGGGGGGTATGGGCTGCGCCATCTTGGAAAATCTTGGGAAATCCTAACCCCGCCCACCTTCTGACACAGCGCGCTTCACTCAGCTCGCTCTGCAAATTCGGTTATCTCTGTGTATATTTTAGGCAACGAAATATGTTATAAAACACCATACTAACTATTTTCGTTTTCATTAAAAGAAATCTTAAACATTATAGCCACACTAATGTGGTTCAGGCAACGCATATTGATTATATTAAACTACACATAACGTTTGCCTATTTATGAAAAAACAAAATATAAAACACAAACCTGCCTCTTTTCATTTTAAATATAATATAAAAATATTAAACATTTTATGGTCCAGGCAATATGTGTATTTGTACTAAACAACAGATTTTGCAGTAAACAACAACACAGATCATCTTCGTTGTATTAAAATTTAAAATGACAAAACTCAACCCAGTCTCTTTTTGTTAAATTTCAGTTTTATCAATATTAGCCATTATAAAAGTATAAGTAAAAGGTATAAGAAGCTATACAAATAAAGCAAACAATTCAGTTAAACATACAAAGTCAGCGCTCTAGTCTAACCATAACCATACAAAGTTAAATAGCTTATAAAGTTATGAAACTTCCCCTCAGCCAAAACGATTGCCCAGGGAAAAAATTATAGATTTATGAGACCAAAAATCGCCCATTAGATATACACAAGATTAATTATTTCATGTTTAACCACTAGAGAGACGCCAGAGTCCGTGGCATTGGCGGCAAACTTTAGAAGGTCTAGCCGAGGAAAGACTGCTTCAGGGGGGGGTACATGAACGCCGTGCGCCCGGTCATCGCTGGATCAACTGGATAAAATTTTCATAAATCTTTAAATAAACCACAGATTTGAGCTTTAAACAACTACATTCTCGCCTGAAAACCTCTTAAAACTACATTTCATGATACAGAAACAGTAGTATTATATGTCAACTGTATTAAAAAATGGCGCTTCTTGTTGTGATTCTCCGTGGCGCTGCCTTGTCAGCTGTCAATCAAGCTGTCACTCAAAGTTAACCACACCCTTATTGTCATATATTTTATATCTAAATACGATCTAAACTAACGAGTTAGAAGAAAAATCACCCCCCTCACAGTTGTCAGGCACTCAGAAGCCATCGAAAAATACAATAAAAGTCCATGGGACCAACTTGTAAAAACATGAATTTATGCTATGAAAATGGACATTTTAACATGGGGCCTATGGACATTTTCAGGACCTTCCCCTGGCGGATTTTCGATGTATTGCAGTTTTTCGCACTTCCGGGTAGGCTTCATCTTTCAGATCAGAATGTTGCCGCTTGATCGCACATGATTTTTTTGAGCTTATTAAAGTATTGGCCAATCAGAGGTGTTCCGATGAGTCGTCGCTAAAATGCCGGTGCTTCCTTCACTCGCTCACTGACTGAATACCTCTTTCTGGCGAATTCTCTCGTCAGAAACAACAAAGTGCAGATGTGTGTACGAATCTTTAATTAAGATTTTTGATTTTAATGGGAGTTTCTGAGAGTGATTGAACTCTAGACTGTCAGTGAAAATGATCTTTAATAATGTAAATGTTATTTGCTCACTTTCTGAACAATGAAAGATTAGTAGCAATATTTATATCACATTAACTTTCAATGTTAAATTCACATTTAATATAAAGTCAGTCGTATTAAATAATATGTTATGGCATGACACCTATATCTGTTACTTAAGTAAACAGACAGGGTTTTATAATAAATTACATAAATTTGAGTAAAGGCTGATGAAATATATACATTTATACACACACACATACATTACATACATTTTATCTATATAGCTAAATAAAAATAGGCTCAGTACAGTCGTGGCCAAAAGTTTTGAGAATTACATAAATATTGGAAATTGGAAAAGTTGCTGCTTAAGTTTTTATAATAGCAATTTGCATATACTCCAGAATGTTATGAAGAGTGATCAGATGAATTGCATAGTCCTTCTTTGCCATGAAAATTAATTTAATCCCAAAAAAACCTTTCCACTGCATTTCATTGCTGTCATTAAAGGACCTGCTAAGATCATTTCAGTAATCGTCTTGTTAACTCAGGTGAGAATGTTGACGAGCACAAGGCTGGAGATCATTATGTCAGGCTGATTGGGTTAGAATGGCAGACTTGACATGTTAAAAGGAGGGTGATGCTTGAAATCATTGTTCTTCCATTGTTAACCATGGTGACCTGCAAAGAAACGCGTGCAGCCATCATTGTGTTGCATAAAAATGGCTTCACAGGCAAGGATATTGTGGCTACTAAGATTGCACCTAAATCAACAATTTATAGAATCATCCAGAACTTCAAGGAAAGAAGTTCAATTCTTGTAAAGAAGGCTTCAGGGCATCCAAGAAAGTCCAGCAAGCGCCAGGATCGTCTCAAAAAGAGGATTCAGCTGCAGGATCAGAGTGCCACCAGTGCAGAGCTTGCTCAGGAATGGCAGCAGGCAGGTGTGAGCGCATCTGCACGCACAGTGAGGCCAAGACTTTTGGAAGATGGCCTGGTGTCAAGAAGGGCAGCAAAGAAGCCACTTCGCTCCAAAAAAAACATCAGGGACAGATTGATCTTCTGCAGAAAGTATAGTGAATGAACTGCTGAGGACTAGGGCAAAGTCATATTCTCTGACTCTTTCCGATTGTTTGGGGCATCTGGAAATAGGCTTGTCCGGAGAAGAAAAGGTGAGCGGTACCATCAGTCCTGTGTCATGCCAACAGTAAAGCATCCTGACATCATTCATGTGTGGGGTTGCTTCTCATCCAAGGGAGTGGGCTCACTCACAATTCTGCCCAAAAACACAGCCATGAATAAAGAATGGTACCAAAACACCCTCCAACAGCAACTTCTTCCAACAATCCAACAACAGTTTGGTGAAGAACAATGCATTTTCCAGCACGATGGAGCACCGTGCCATAAGGCAAAAGTGATAACTAAGTGGCTCGGGGACCAGAATGTTGAAATTTTGGAGCCATGGCCTGGAAACTCCCCAGATCTTAATCCCATTGAGAACTTGTGGTCAATCCTCAAGAGGCGGGTGGACAAACAAAAACCCACTAATTCTGACAAACTCCAAGAAGTGATTATGAAAGAATGGGTAGCTACAGCCACGACTGTATATATTACCCAAAGTAACTAGTAACTAACTACTTGAGTAGATTTTTTTTTCGATACTCTTTTACTCTTACTCAAGTAACTATTCAAGACTAGTACTTTTACTTGAGTAAATATTTCTAGAAGTACTTTTACTTGAGTACAGTTTTTGGGTACTCTACCCACCTCTGGTCATACCAAAGTACACATCCAAATCTACTACTGCTTGGTTCAGGGATCAGTCATAGAATGTACTTGAGTGACCTGTTCAGTCTCCAGGCTTAATTCTCATTTCAAATATCTGGTTGAATTTTCTAGAAAGCAGTGGCAATGTGAAAACCAAAGATTATCAGTGATCTGAAAGCTTTTTCAGGTGTGGAATGGGCCAAAACTGTAGTAGAGAGGTGACGCTTCTAAACACTTACAGACAGCGTTTATTGGTGATTTTAAAGAACAAAAAATTCTGCACAAAGGGGGTTGAATAATTTTGAACATGAATGTTCAAAAAGTCAATTTGAATTTTATCATGATTCATCAATGTTCCATTCTCAGAATCACTCAAAAGTGTATTAACAAACTTTCTCTAATACTTTACTGATGCCTTTGTTAAATTGATTTCATAAAATGTTATCCTCCACAGCAAATTGTCTTGCAAGTCAAGGGGGTTAAATAATTTTGAACACAACTGTATGTCATCTTCAATCCGTCCTACAGAGCTACATTGACTTATGATATGATTATGATCAAACACTTTAATTGGCAGAGATGTATAGTAAAGAAGTAGAACTACTTCACTACTGTACTTAAGTACTAAAAGGCGGTATCTGTACTTTACTAGAGTATTATTTTTTTCCCCTACTTCCACTTTTACTTCAGTACATATTTTCGATGAGTTTAATACTTTTACTCTGATATTTTTTTATGTGCTACATCGTTACTCGTTACAATTATAAAAATGTTACTAATCATTCCATTACAAACAGAACTGTAGATGGCAGGTTTGATGAAGCTGGCACATCATTGAGCGAATCAAGCGATTAAGAAGACTGCGCGTGCTGACTGAACTGCTGTGAAGAGAGAGATGAACACCGAGCCGAGCCAGATAATGACTCGTTCACGAGTCAAGAACCGGTTGCATTGGTTTTCGAATCACCAGTAGTTCTTTCTGACAGTTCGATTCAATAAACCAGTTGAAGAAAACTGTTCACCGGTTCTTTTGCGCTCAACGTAATGGCGTCTTTGGCGTTGACTGCAAGCCTTCGGTTTACCTACCTGGGCTCATAAAATTAGCACAGAATCAGTTCAGAATCAATCACCAAAAGAATCAGTTCGGTTCAGACGCTCTGTGTGTCAGTTTGCTTTCACGCTGAATCACACATGCGCAGTATCATCAGCTCCTCGGTTCTCGAATCGGACGCGTCTGACAGAAACGGTTCTTGACCACTAATCTATAATATACAGTAAGTTATATATATATAGATCAGTGTTCTTGACTCATGAACGAGTCAGTCTGTTAATCGTTATCTGGCTCGGCTCGGTGTTCATCTTCAGTTCTCTCTTCACAGCAGTTCAGTCAGTGTACTGTTTGAGTAAATGAATTACTCCGGGATATTGGATTGTTTTAACTCAGAGGGAGTGTCAGCCACATTAAACAAGTTAACAGCTTAAGTCATTTGTGGATTAATGTGTATTGGAGACACGAACCGTTTAAAATGATTCAGTTCGATTTGGTGAACTGGTTCAAAAAGATCCGGTTACATCGAATGATTCGTTCGCAAATCGGATATCACAAACTGCTTTGTTTTGAACTGTCTTACAACAGACACGGAAGAGAAGACAATGCTGAATAAAGTCGTAGTTTTTGCTATTTTTGGACCAAAATGTATTTTCGATGCTTCAAAAAATTCTAACTGACCCTCTGATGTCACATGGACTACTTTGATCATGTTTTTCTTACCTTTCTGGACATGGACAGTATACCGTACACATAGCTTCAATGGAGGGACAGAGCTCTCGGACTAAATCTAAAATATCTTAAACTGTTTTCCATAAATAAACGGAGGTCTTACGGGTTTGGAACAACATGAGGGTAAGTTAATTTTGCAAATTGGGCGAACTAACCCTTTAATCTGTTTTTTGTTTACAAAAAGTTACAGTCAAAGGAATTGTGATTGTCCTTTAGGTTAATCATTTGAAATAGTAAAAACAATATGTTAAAACTTTTGAATACTTTCTTTAATAACTACATAACACAATACTTGTACTTTTACTTTCAGTACTTGAGTAGTAAATTTTCAAATAGACTACTTGCAATACTTAAGTACAAAAAATGTTGAATACTTTAGTACTTCTACTTAAGTGTGGTGCTTAAAGAGCACTTCAACGTCTACTCAAGTCATTTTTTTGATAGAGCACTTGTACTTTTACTCAAGTCTGGGTCTCTAGTACTTTATACATCTCTGTTAATTGGTCACATAGAAGATATTCCCAGATACACATTATTTAGTAGTACTTAGGACTATGGTGTAGTAGTTGAGACTGGATAAGACTGAACTTGGCCTTGAGTCTGAGTCAAGAAAGAGACATGAACAGAGTCTGAACTATGTATACCAGGGGTCTTCAAACTCTGTCCTGGAGGGCCAGAGTCCTGCAGAGTTTAGCTCCAACTTGCCTCAACACACCTTCATGGAAGTTTCAAGTATACCTAATAAGACTTTGATTAGCTGGTTCAGGTGTTTGATTAGGGTTGAAGCTAATTGGAGTTTGAGGGTTGAGCTAAACTCTGCAGGACACCGGCCCTCCAGGACTTAGTTTGGTGACCTCTGATGTATACAGTATATGCTTTTCTTTTGGGTAAATGAAGTGTGTTTTTGTCAGTGTCACGTGAACCTCCACAGAGAGCAAACAGTGCCCTTTGGTCCAGAGACATAGTAGTGCAGAGTGGGCATGTGCGAGTCAGCACAATGTCATGATTCTGCCATCTTGTTCTTGACTTTTTCTCTTGTCTTGCGGCAGAATCATGACAGGCCCATGTTTTCATGTGCAGCACATGACCATTTGTTTGGCCATGTGCTTGCGTTGTCTCGTTATGTAACCCCGCCCCCTTGTGATCCTCGTTTTGTAAATATTAGTGTATCAGTTTCACCTGTTGTGTTCATTATTAGCCTCCTCTGTCCTGGGTCGGTTCATTGTCAAATGTTGTCAGATGTTGTCAAGCTTTGTCACTGTCTATCTCAATGATATCTCGCTGTGAGTATTTTGTCTGGAGTTCTGTTCAACGTATGATGTAAATTGTTTTGTTGTTAGTTACTGTTAAGTCATCGTCAAGTTTTAGTCAAGTCTTAGTCAAGGCTTTTGCCTTTTGTCTTGTTTTGCCCCCTCGTGGGTTTTGTTTTCTGTTTTTGTCTACAAAAAATCTTGTGAGAGCATTCTGTCTACTTTTGGGTTCATCAACCTCCATCCGCATGACAGAATGAACCGACCCATCCACATGACAGAATGAACAGACCAAAGCAGAACCCAGCAGACAGTTTGCCTTCCCCTGGCAATCAGCAATTGGATCTTCCTGAAGACTGGTGGTTCAAGACCATTTCTGATTCGAGGGAGGGAAAGCTCCCAATTCCCCCTCAGGGTGAGCTGCTGTTGAAGGAGTACGCTCGAGTCGCAGAAGAAAGGAGGTTTTTCTTACCTGACATCCTCCTAAATCGCTATTTCCTTGCTGGCCTCAAGGTTCCCCCACCTCTGGCTGAACGGGAGAAGCTGGTCCACCGCCCGTTCCGGGACATGGTGAACTGTCTATGTCGAAAGGAGCAGCAGGGTCCCACCGTGTTGTTGCCACCAGCCAAGCTGCCCGTGATCCTGGAGGGTCGGGTCCTGGCTGTTGTTTCTCTAGGGGACCAGGCTCACTCCACTTCTTCCGAGGTCCCATCCACTCCTGTTGATCTTCGTGGCAAACGAGGGAGACGGACTTCGTGGGATTCTCCGTCGGAGTCATCCTCGACTGAGTCAGCGCTGTCTGATGGGACTGATGGCTGTTCTCCAACCGGCCACATGTCCGGCTATGACTTCCACACCCCGACCTAAGAGAAAGAAGAGGAGAAAGGGAGCCTCTCGTCCTTCATCTCTGCCTGTCCCAGAGCCCGCTACTGCAAGCGCTGTCCCAGAGCCCGCTACTGCAAGCGCTGTTCCAGGTGCTGTCCCAGAGCCCGCTACTGCAAGCGTTGTCCTAAGCGCTGTCCCAGAGCCCGCTACTGCAAGTGCTCTCCCAGGTGCTGTCCCAGAGCCCGCTACGGCAAGCGCTGTCCCTGAACCAGCTATTGAAGACAGGGTTCCAGAGCCTGCTGTCGTGAGTACCGCAGAGAGAGTCGCGGCCGATTCAGCTGCTGAAGCTGTCTTGCGGGCTGTTTCAGCTCATCAAGAGATGCCTGTCCTCGTCGCTGCTGAAACATTGGCTGAATACCTAAAGCATCTTGTCCAGATTCTTGAAGCCCCTGGCAAGTCAGTCATGTCTTGTCCTGAGTCCACTGATTCTAAGAGCACCGTGAGTGCCGTACCCCAGTCAGCTGCCGTGAGCACCGTACCCCAGTACGGTGGCGTCTCTTGATTCAGCTGCTGAAGCTGGCATCTCTTGATTCAGGCATCTCTTGATTCAGCTGCTGAAGCTGTCTTGCGGGCTGTTTCAGCTCATCAAGAGATGCCTGTCCTCGTCGCTGCTGAAACATTGGCTGAATACCTAAAGCATCTTGTCCAGATTCTTGAAGCCCCTGGCAAGTCAGTCATGTCTTGTCCTGAGTCCACTGATTCTAAGAGCACCGTGAGCGCCGTACCCCAGTCAGCTGCCGTGAGCGCCGTACCCCAGTCAGCTGCCGTGAGCACCGTACCCCAGTCAGCTGCAGATGATGATCTCCCCGATTCAGAGATGGGGAGCGTTGATACTGAGCCATCTTTGGGGAGCTCTATTCTTCTATGCTTCTGCTCCACAGTCACCCGCAGTATCCCCTGTCTTGTCTCCTGTTGTGTCGCCTCCTGTCTCCCCTGTCAAGCTGCCTACTGTTTCCCCCAAGTCATCCCCTCATGTGTCTCCAGCCAAGTTCCCCCGGATTCCCAGTCCTCAGTCCTCGTCTCGGAGACCCAAGACCCCCAATCCTCCCATCCACCCTGGACTGCTCCCCAAGGACTTTGTGTTTCCCCCACCTCCTCTGCCTTGTTTATTGTTTTTGATTTTGCACCCTAACCCTGTGATTGTTTTTTCATGTTTGCCATTAGTGTTATTCGTCATGTTTTGTTGGTTTGTGTCCTTGTCACAGTCTGTTATGTCTCGTGTTTGGTTTCCCTTAGGGAGCGTCTGGTAGCCGCTCCTTAAGGGAGGGGTTCTGTCATGATTCTGCCATCTTGTTCTTGATTTTTCTCTTGTCTTGCGGCAGAATCATGACAGGCCCATGTTTTCATGTGCAGCACATGACCATTTGTTTGGCCATGTGCTTGCGTTGTCTCGTCATGTAACCCCGCCCCCTTGTGATCCTCGTTTTGTAATTATTAGCGTATCAGTGTCACCTGTTGTGTTCATTATTAGCCTCCCTTTATAAACCCCTTGTGTTTCTCTGTCCTGGGTCGGTTCATTGTCAAATGTTGTCAGATGTTGTCAAGCTTTGTCACTGTCTATCTTAATGATATCTCGCTGTGAGTATTTTGTCTGGATTTCTGTTCAACGTATAATGTAAATTGTTTTGTTGTTAGTTACTGTTTAGTCATCGTCAAGTTTTAGTCAAGTCTTAGTCAAGGCTTTTGCCTTTTGTCTTGTTTTGCCCCCTCGTGGGTTTTGTTTTCTGTTTTTGTCTACAATAAATCTTGTGAGAGCATTCTGTCTACTTTTGGGTTCATCAACCTCCATCCGCATGACACACAAACCCAAAAACGTATCCACATCATTGTAGTACTTTGATCTGAGCAAATGTTCTTAAGACTGAGGCTGGTCTTGATTACTACAACACTGGCAACCTGTACTGAATCTTCTGGTGAGCCAAATGTAGGTTGTGGAAGGTGGAAAAAGTCAAAATTGAGGAAAACCGGTACATTTCACAGTTTGCAAAGCAAGGCCCCAGTTTAGTAAAAAGTGATACTGCTGATTGATCAGTGAGAATGAATAGAGTTGTTGCAGTTACAGTATGTAGATCAATTCTATAACTGCTCAGTTGATGGCTTAAGTCTCCTACTCCACTGTTTGTCTTTCAACAGAATGTGGCTGGAGCCCCATAAAGTCTGAAAGGAAAGGACCTGGTAGAATTAGTGGCCACTGAGGGTTCTGAAGCCCATTTTCACTTTAGCTGTGAGGGTCAAGAACACCTGTCAATAGCCCCTTTGTCAAGTGTAAGATGGATACAAACTAGGCCCTCCAAAGACATTTTAAGCTCATCCGCTCTGGGAATCAGGTACCAAAGGTGGATATTTCAGTGCAATTTTAATGCTGTAGTTTGACTGGGGGGAGATCAAAGGGTATTTATTACTTGGTACAAGTCAACACGGTTAAACAATTACTTTAAAACAGGAGTCTCTTGTTAATACTGCCCAGCTGCCCTGGTTGGTGAGAAAGTGACTGCTTGCAGAGATGGTTACAGTGAATCATCTTCTACATGTTTACCTCTGTCAAGTGACCTTTATTTATACAGCGCATTATACAAAACAGATTATCTGACAGCTTTGAGTCTGGCAGAGAAAAGGCAGATTTACACTATTAATCAGGTAAATAGTGTGTCGATAATGCAAAAGGGCAATAAAAAACACTGCATTTTCCGGTTAAAGGCAGTTCATCATTGATTCAGTGATGTCATCGTCCAGCTCAGTTCATTTCAAATAGTATCTGTGCATTCAGTTTTACAATACTCCCTGGGAATTAAGAGACCTCAACTAAGCAAGCCAAAGGAGACAGTGGCATGGAACTAAAACTCCACCTGTGACAGAAATGGAGAAAAAATAAATAAAAAATCCTTAGGAACCAGGCTTAGTTGGGGGGCCAGTTCTCCTCTGGCCAGAAGAAACCAGCATGGTGTGGTTTAATTCAAAGCTGCAACAGAAGTCCGACTATTCAGAGGTACTGTCTGGTGATAAGGTCCTCACAGGGAATCTTTCTTTGGGGTTCATCTAGTTGACATAGTCGCAACTGTACATCAAAAAAAAAAAACAATATATATTGCGCTGCATGTATCAGATGATTATTATGGAGGCAGCTGACGTTGATGGAGGAATTTACAGATGTTCATCAATAATATAGAACCAAACTTTTTGTAATCCTAAATATATTTGATTTAATTCAATTAATTGATGTGTACTGTAGTAGTAGTAATAGAAGATGAATGCTGTCTTAAAGAGCAAGTCATATGTTTTTTTGAAAAATATCTAAATTGCAGTTTATAACGTATCTATTCTTAAGTTAAAACAATCTGCAAAGTTGTTAATCAAAAAAGTGCATGATACATAAAGATTGATTGTCTCTCAAAAGAGAGAGTCGACTCAGAGTTGCCTTAGCGAGTCGTCATATATTCATATCATTTGCCTGTTACCTGTATATGTCACTGTCTTACTGAAGTAGTTCTGATATTTGCTGTGAACCCACTATTTCCTAAGAATGTGTTGATTAATGTAGACTGACGTTGTTCTAATTACTTCGTTTAATAATAAAGAATGTAGTGTACCACACAGACTTCATAATCATTGTAAAATTGCTGTTTATTTTTCTGCACATAAAAGTTATAGGGTAAATGTGGGAGAGACGAGCGAGTGGGCTGCTGTGCCTGTGATGCAGCTTTTCTGTGTTCTATTTAAAAGTTTAGACAGAGTATCTATTGTCTGTCGTTCTTCAAACATTACAGTACACATATTTTGGTTTACAAAGTATTCTTTTATCAGTTAATCACATTAGCACTCAGCTAATATACCCACCATTATTGTTTAAAGTGTTCACCGTTTAGCAGCTTTAGTTGTGGGCACGATTCCCTTGCATAAGTGTTTTTTTATTTTATGCCATTACTAAAAGAATGGACTGGAGCACTGTTGTTTAATGTAAAGGTGCTTTGTCAATGGTAGCACTCGCTAACTGGCTCAAGGACTTCTCTCTGTGCCAGTCACAAAAGGCTTGGCCAACTTACCAATCAGAGCAGAGTAAGCTTATGGAAGGTAGGGGTTTGTACCGAACTTGCTTGGAATGAATCATTTCCTAATCACTGGCAAATGACTCTAATATTAAATATATATTCTGAGAAAATAACAATTTTTTCTTACCTTAGATGCATTTAAACCTGTTGTAGGGGACTCCAACACAATATTAGGACACTTTAAAATACATGCGTAAAAAACAGACTACATGCGTACTGTGCCTGAGCCCAACATAACCATGTTCTGGCTCACCTTTTCCAAGTGAGCCAGGGACAACCAAAAGAACGGCGCCCGGGCACAGTACGGAACAATCATACTAGTAAAAAAATCATTCTTTGGGGGTCAAACATGCTGCGCTTCATGTCCGGTGTTTGACTGACTTTAACAATCCTTTAACAGATCTGAATTATAGAAATGCCATAGTGTATTATGTGTATGCCAGGTTAAACAGATGTGCCTTTAATTTATATTTAAACTGACCAAGTGTGTCTGCTGTTGTTCAATAAGGAGACAGTGCAACCGGATTAATGTGGTCATACTACCTGGTTCCAGTAAGAACTCTAGCTACTGCATTTTTGGCCCGCTGGAAATTTTTTTATGAAGTGCGCAGGGCAATTAATATCTCTGCATTTGACATTGAGGACATAGGTCATAGTTTATGTATACATTTTATGATGGAAGAATGCAGTTTTACAAACGCTAGAAGCTGTTGGAGACTGCTCAGACTCAGTACACCTGAGAGCAAAGCTGCTTTCATCTTGAGAGCACATAGGGAGGGATGCTGAAGAGAACACACAAATTGGTCAGGCTGCCATCATGACATGGGGTAGCAGATGGACTAATGCCCACTTATCAATCCCTCATAGGCATGGGCCTCAGTGGTGGGCTGAGTCTTGTGTGGTGTGTCAGAAGATGGAAGAACATCTTGCATAAGAAACATCTTAGTAATAGTGGATTTTACCACAAGGTACCTAGAGGTAGTTCCCATCCTCCAGACCATACTGGCTGTCATGGAAATGTTTTTGTTCAGCCAAGTGAGGATACACCTCCTTTATCTCCTGGAATATATCCAATCTTTGTAAACCATCTCTGGCATTCAAATAAATATAGGGAAGATTTTGTATCAATGTGTTCAGGTTTTGGGCAGAAGAACCGGCCTATGCCACCCTGCTGGCTAAGAAACAACCAGTGTTTGAGCTGCATAAATCATTGCATGGTAAATCTACAAAATTTGTATATATGTATATATATATTTTTTAAGCACAGGAGAAGGCTTACCTGGATTCAATGAGGACACTTTCTTATGGCTGTACATTACAATGACCACATTTACATGCACATCACTTAATCCATATTCAGGTTAAGCCTTTGTTGAAGTGTGACAAAGGTCTTTGTCAGTCTCATGCACCATGAACAACTTATTAACATAACTGTACAATGTTAAAAGAGAGAAGAGGTCAACTTTGAATAAGCATTTTATAATAATAGGTTTAGGCAGAAAACACATTTAGGGTGTGTTTGGTAGAGGGGATGTTACAAGGTGCAGTGTGACCCACTGCACTAATTTCAGACAGGTTATTGCTGCTTTCATTTGCTAATGAAAAATACTATATATAAAATACTATATCCCACTAATGAAGTTGTGATTATGAGCATGTCTTATTCAAGTGCTTTAATGTCAGAAATAATTAAATGTAGAATACCATTGGTTTACAATCATAAACTTTTAGCCCGCTACACAGTCAGGTTGCTGACAATTCTGGAATTTTGGTCAAATACATGCTTATTTCACTGCTTATAAAACATACAATATGCTTTGAATGATCGTTCATAGCTAGACAATATAAACACTACTTTAGTGACAAGACAAAGGGATGTAGTTGTTGTAAGAACCGCACTGACCGCATCAATGGTTGGCCCCTCCACCATGTGTTAAGATTATGACACGCCCAACTTGGAAACTCTGGTATCAAAGAAGAAAATAATAATAATAATAATAATATATTATATATTAATTTGTGTGTGTGTGTTTTGTGTGTGTGTATGTGTATTATGAGGTGTAAAACAGAAAAAAAGAAAAACAAATCTAAATATATAGATGTAAATTGTGAATATATTATCTCCAAATATATACAAGTATGTAAATCTGAATATATATACTTCTAAGTCTGAATATATAAATGTAAATCTAAATATATAGTTGAAAGACTGAATATATAGAAGTAAATTTGAATATATAGTCATAATTCGGAATATATACATGTGAATCTAAATATATATAGTTATAAGCCTGAACATATAAATTTAATATGTGAATATAGAAGTGAATCTGAATATATTGTTATAATTATGAATATATACATGTAAATTTTGAAAATATAGATATACATTTGAATATATAAATGTGAATTGTGAATCTATAGAAGCAAATCTGAATATACAGTTATAAGTCAGAATGTAAAGAAGTGAATCTGAATATATATTTATTCCATAAATATATAATTATTTATGAATTTATTATAAGTCTGAATATGTAGCACTTTAGTTTACATAAAGTAATCTTTATTTTCCTGTTCCTCATATACATACAATGTACTTATTATAGTAATTGCAATAACTATGTAACTAGGTACTAACCCTGAACCTACCCCTAAACCTAACCCTACCCCATGTAGTTACCTTGTATTACCAGAACTTTCTTAGATAAATACACTGTAAGTACACTATAAGTACACGTAAGTACACGTACTGTAAAATAAAGTGCAACTTATATCATAGATATAAATCCATAAAGAAATCTGAAAATATATAAATCCAGAATATACTGTATACAAATATGTATATTGTATACATATATATATTGTCTATATCTCAATATAACTATATATTTATTATAAGGCATATCAATAGACTTTTTATTATAACTGGTCATACTGTGTATAATTATCAATGTAAATATTTTACTATATTAATTCTTGTAAGTGCATCTCACTAATCTAAACCAAAAGGAGTATTTCATACATTTAAAAAGGCTAGCTGTGGTGACAAAAGCTCCTCACAGTCAGTGAGAATGCTAATAACCATCTTTTCTACACAGTTCAGCATGGATGAGAGGGCTTGGGAAATTGTCAATAACATCATATATTTACAAATAGTGATTGAATTAAGTAAACTGCAACAGCATGTGATAGTATTAATTACAATAATTAATGTAGTACAATATCTGCATTGATTAATGCACAGGATACGTAGGCATAGTTTTTTCATTAAAAAAGCAATAACATCTGCCTATTGACATGCCTAATAATAAACATATATTTATGTTGAAATGTAGACTATATATATATATATATATATATATATATATATATATATATATATATATATATATATATATATATTCGGATTTGCATTTTTATACTTACTATAAACATACATTGTGATTTACTATTATATAATTAGAATAATAAATATAAATTCTGTGTGAAGGATTTGAGTAGTTAAAAAAAATAGTCAAAGAACAATGTTAAAAGTGAAAATCAAAAATGTATTTACAATGTTCACAAAAGACTGAACACAATAAAACAAGTAATTCTAGGCTGTTAAAAGCACGGAGTCTTCCTTTCCATAACCTTAAAACAGTCCTTAAGAATTACAGCATGCTGTAAGTCCAAATGTGAAAGTGAGAAATGTCCATCGGTGTATACACAATCCAAAGAGGGGGATTATCCAATAAAGTGAGATTCTGGAATGGTAAATCCACAAAGGTAACTACTCAATCCAGCCTTTGGTCAAAGACTCTGTCCGTTTGTCAGCTGCCTCCTTTATACAGTTCAGTTCCTATTTCCTGTCATGTGATGAGTCACGTGACAGGCAGTCCCAGAGTCAGTAAAAAGAAACACATGAAAATGGTTAAGAGGAATAAAATAAAACTCAAATATACATAAAACCATTATGATATATTGAGCAAGTTAAAATGTGTCCTTTTGTGACAGTGTCACAACTATATATTCAGATTTTTATATAATAATTTCCTGTTTGGTGCCTGCTTGTGTAAAAAAAAACGACGAACCTTTCAAGGCATGTTTCATGGTCTGAAAGATATTTTCTGTGTATCTGTTTTTGCAAGCTGGTAGGGCGATGATGTGATACGTTGCAACCCGTTGGTTAGTAGAAATGTGTCGATCTTATGAAATATAAATTGGGGGCCATTATCTGAGCAAACTGTACTGGTTGTCCAAATTTATCAAACATTTCTCCCAGTTTCTCAATTGTCTTTCCAGCTGAGGAAGATTCATGATAGCCACTTCAGGCCACTTACTGTGTGCATCAGTGACGACCAACAGTATTTTGTCCTCGACTTGGCATGCAAAATTAGCATGATCACAATGCCATTGTTTCTCAGGATATTCCCATGGGTGCTGCAAAGTGCAAAGTATGCCTGCAAAGTGTTGCCGCATTAACCTCAGAAGGACTTGAACAGTTTGCTTTTCCATATTGGTAGTCTGCTGCAGATGTGCTTCCAGATTCAGCAGGACTGGCACTACTTCAGATAGGGACTGGCTATCTGTCTGAAGTTAATCAGTGTGTGTAGCAAATGGTTCCAGTAGTTTCATGAGATTTTCTAGCTTTGTCCATTCACTGCTCAAAAGAGTGTCAATCCCAAACTCTGCTAGGATTTCATTGAGATTAGGTCTGGTTTCAGTCAGTCTTTTGATAATTTCAAATGAACTATTCCACCGTGTGGGGCAATGACGGATCAGTGTTCGTCCACACCTTTAAAAAATTAAGAAGAAGAAGAAGTATATCATCTTTCCCCTCTTCAAACTAATGACTGTCTGAGGTCTTTTCTGATGCTCATCAGTTATTGTATATATTTACTTTTTAAACTTTAAAATTATTTAAGCAACTAATGTACATTTATGTTATCTGTAAGATTGAGTGTTGTGTGTTTGTGCGTAAAATCTGACAATAATGGTTGACACTTTGTGCATGTTACATTTTGAATTAGTATTAACAAGTGTATTATGCTATGAATGTGGTTTATGAGGACATCTCAAATGTCCTCTGTGGAGATGGGTTTTTGTGTTGTTGTTTGTCTGGATTAAATTAAAACCTGGATTTCATCGTCTCTAACAGTTGTTTGCTCTTGTTACAGTGATTGCAGAGGGATGAAATATAGTTACAGTGATGAGGGATGAAATATAGTTTATGGAGAGTCCTCATAATCTATATATGCCAGTTTGTGGGTGTGTAAGTGTAAGAAAGTTAAATATAAAATACAAACCATACCTTTGAATCATCCGTTCATTTGCCACTGAGGACTTCCATATAGCATGAACAAATTATCTTGCTTTGCTGAGAACATTACTTGCATTAGGAACTTTCAATGCATCCTTAACTGCAAGCTGCAAGGTATGTGCCATGCATGGCATATGCTGGAATTTCGAGAACCCATCTTGAAACAAGTCTGTCTTAAAAGAAAGTTCAAAACATTTAAGGGCTATTCTATACATGTATTTTGCAGAATTTGCACGTTTTTTTTAATGTTTTTTCTATTGACATTTTAACCCTACAAATGTAATCTCAATGCATGGCAATAAAGATAAACAATACAATTTGAATGCAATTAATAAAAAATACATTTTAAAAAGCAACAGACTTACCTTGATCCTCATCAGCAGCACATTCATCCTGGGAGTCTGAGTCAGATTCAGCACAATCCAAGTTATCCGAAGCATCATACTGTGCCACTTCTGTGCTGTTGCTGTGTGTTTTTTTAGAAGCTCCATGGCTTTGATCATGTTTGAGCCATTATCCGTTACAATGAGCAATATTTTGCTCTGGTATACCCCATACGTCCAGGGTGCTTTTGATGCAATTGGCTATTTCTTCTCCGGTGTGTGGATGGCAAATGCGACACAAATTTAGCAAAGCATGCTGCGATTGATTCGATGGGCAATGGTAAAAACGTGCAGAGATACCCAAAAACGAAGCAGTCAAACCTTTTTTGCTCCATCCATCTACACATATAGTGACTTTGCATGTCTCTCTCAGCATTTCTTATACTCGCTGAGATGCAGTTTGCATTTTTATCACAGTTAAGGAATTGATCCGTGCAGCACTGGGAGTGATGAATCTGCGGTCTAGAGCAGCATTAAAACTTAAAGGCTACCGAATCACACAGTCTAGTGGACATGCCAGTCTCAACAAACAAATCTACCAGTGCATTTTCTTGTTTCTTATGTTCATTTGAATTTGTTGGCCAAACCTCAGATTTTTGGAAGCATAATGTCAGAGTCTGCTGCTGCAATTGAGTTTGAGAACTACTAGCACCCTCGTTTGACTTTATCATTACCGATGGTAGTCTTCCTTTCCGATTCTTTCACCATGAAGGATTTGTATTCTTCACGATGGTTGGCTTGCAAATGTACTTTAAGGTTTGTAGGATTTTTTCCCTTAATTTCAACACCACAAAGTGTATTATTCAGCATGACAATGCATTTGCTTTTTCCTGTTTCGGAATTAAATTTGAAATTGTCCCAAAATTCGTTAATAAGATTAATTTGTTTCCTACCCCCTGCCATCATTCAAGTCTGTCGTATTTATCAGTTAACTGATGTTGCTATCAGCCTCAGCTAACCTCACATGCATAAAGTGCCATCTACAGGTAAATGTATTATATAGCCTGTTTGGTTTTAAAATAAAAACCATGTAAGACTTTCTGCCACGGGATGAGAGCTTATTAATTACTAAAACGAATACTTATTTTTGATAATTATTAATTTATTTCGGTTAGTTTTTTCAATAACTGTTGCTAGTTTCTTTTCGTTTTAGTTTACAAAATGTTTTTTAACTGATAGTTTTAGTCTTAGTTTCAGGTTTTGTTTACGAAAAAAACCTTGGAGTCCACTCCAGGGCCTTCACCAGTTCCTCTAAAGGTGGCGGCGGTGCTTGCTTCAGTTCCTGTATGGGCATCCACTTATGAACTTTCTGCCTGCCTTATCAAAGGAGGTCGTAAATAACAAAATTACAACTTTATTCAGCATTGTCTTCTATTCCGGGTCTGTTGTGAGTTCGACTGCTGTGAATGTGAATGTTGACATGCGACACTGCTGACGTGTTATCTTTGTTATTGGGCGCACCAGAAAACACGTCAGTAGTGTCATACGTCAGCATCGTCAATGCAGAATAAATGCAAAATGACAATGCAAAATTTTTGTTATTTTTAACGTTCTCACAAACACAAGACGTGAGACAAGCCAATATATAGGGAGTGTGTAATGAGTGACAGCTGCTGCTGATGACAATTAACGGAGACGCCCACAAACTAATCAGTGCAGACGCGAAACACACAGACTTCACCACAAAGTGCAAAACCCAGAGATCACGGTTTACCAACCGTGACAGTACCCCCCCCCCCCTCTAAGAACTCCTCTTGGAGTTCCCAGAAGGGCCTACCTGCTGATTGTAATCATCAATAAGGGAGTGATCCAATATGTCCCTAGCAGGTACCCAACTCCTCTCCTCCGGACCGTAACCTTCCCAGTCCACCAGGTACTGGAATCCTCGTCCACTCCGTCCCGAGTCTAGAATACGATTAACCGAATAAGTCGGTTCCCCATCTACGAGACGTGGCGGCGGGGGAACCGGAGTAGGCAGATTAATACGTGCATAAAACACGGGTTTAATTTTGGACACATGAAAGGCGGGGTGTATCCTCCTGTACGCTGGAGGTAGTTTGAGGCGGACTGTCACCGGACTAATTATCTTGGTGATAGTAAACGGGCCAATTAATCTGGGAGCTAATTTATTAGATACGGAACGCAAAGGAATGTTACTGGTAGAAAGCCACACCTCTTGACCCACGATGTAAATGGGAGGCTTTGACCGGTGGCGATGGGCCTTGGCCTTAGTGCGCTCCCTCATCCGGAGCAGAGTCTCGCGGGCTCTGGTCCAGGTGTGGTGGCACCTCTGGACAAACGCGTAAGTGGAGGGGACCGCGACTTCAGATTCCAGACTGGGAAAAACTGGTGGCTGGTAACCTAAACTGCACTGGAACAGAGAAAGGCCCGTAGCTGACCTCCTTCAGGTCCAGATACTCTGCGGGCACGTTTGGCAAAACCATGTTCTCCTTCTGAAAGACAGAAACAGGGACAACAGGACAAGCAGAAACCAGACAAGACCCACTACAGTTGTGTCATCTGCAACCTTAATGAAGAATCCTGCTGAGGGATCTCCTCACCCTGTCCATGGACAGTGTCAATACCTGGTCACTGGGAGGAGATGGAGTCTTCTGTGCAGTGGTGCTGTTTTGTTCCACAAAGCGGGCAAAGAAGGCGATCAGCTCATTCAGCAGGGAGATGGTGCTGTCACAGGTCCATGGTTGGTGCTTGTAGTCTGTAATATCCTGTATCTCCTACCACAGGCTCTGAGTGTCTCTGCTGCCACTGAATCGATGGGCTGTTCTCCTGTCTCTTAGCCTCTCAGATGCCACAAGATAGGTTGGCCCTAGCTGTCCTCAGGCCCACCTCATCTCCAGCTCTGAAGGCAGTCTTCCGAGTCTTCAGGAGTCTGTAGACCTCCCCTGTCATCTATGCCTTGTGGTTGGCCAGGACAGTGATAGTCTTTGTGACTGTTAAATCATCTATACACTTGGTGATGTAGGCAGTCTCTGAGTACTCTTGGAGGTCTGTGATGTAATTGTCTGTGGCAGCCTGCTTAAACATTTAAGTCTGCATGGTTGAAATCCCCAACATCAGGGTGGGCTGTCTACTGCTCGCTGATGTGGTGGTACAATTCATTTAGTGCCTTGGAGGAATGTATACAGCAACGAGCAGTATGGCTGTGTTTTGCCTCTGTAGATAGTACCTTGCACTTAATAATCATAAACTCCGTCAGTTTGAGCAGTGTTTGCAGACCACAACAGCATCGTGGCACCACGCATCATTGATGTAAACACAAAGCCTGCTGCCTCAAGACCTACCTCCCTAGGCAAGAACTCTGTCCACTCGATAGCATGTCAGCTGATCAAGCTGAATAGTGCACTCCGGAACACTGTCACTGAACCATGTTTCTGTGAACACAAAAACACAACAGTCTCTCAGCGTCAGAGTTGAACGCAGTAATCGGATGTAATCCAATATATTGTCCAAAAGAGCATACCTTAGTCAGTATGATGGTGGGGATAGATGGCTTGTGTGGGTTAGCCGTTAGCCTAGCCCGGATACCTTCATGCTTACCCCTCTTCTGCTTTCTCTCACGCCGATTGTGGCACCTCCGCTGTGGCCGGATGCAGTAGTGGGGGTCGGTGATGGTGTAGGCCTCTGGAGCAGACAGAGATCCCGCAGCGCGGAGTTTAACTCTAAATATGTGGTTCTCCTGACATTGTGAGATCTGGGCAGAAACTGCTTGCTGTTTGGGGAGTTTCTGTATGCGCGCTTAAAGACAGGTAGACGCGAGGAAGATTTACAAAAACACTACAACTTACAAGACAAAAAAACACAAAAACACAGTTCTGATGGGATACAGATAAGATAAGGTGCATTTGGTTGAGTTGTGCTGCCTTGAAGCAATTCATTGTGTTACAACCCCAGAGTGGGTCATATCGTGTGGGTTTGGTTGTCCTTGTTATGTTTTGTAGGTTGGAGTTGGAGTGAGAGACGTCATGATGACTGATGGATTACACCTGCGCTAGAGTTGATGCCGGCAAAACGTACTCGGTTACTAAACGTAACCTCGGTTCTCTCTAGAAGAGCGAACGAGTACTGCGTCTTAGCTAAGACGCTACGGGAAAAGTCTCTTTTCACGAAATACTGAAGCAAAAAATTATCCTTAATTTTGTATTTTTGTAAAGCGCATTTGCAGCAGTACACAGCCATAGACGAGACGGCTCGCTCGCAAATTGGCTTGTTCTGCGGCAACTGCACAGCCTATCGAGCGCAGGCTGATGCAACATCAGACCAATAAGGGCGCTTCGCACCCTTCTTGCCACTTCCCGCCGAAACGGGTGTGGCCCAACCTATAAAAGGAGCTCGAAAAGGCTGACTCACCTGATTTATTTCATCGCCGAAGCGAACCAGAGTGAATCGTACGCACGGCAGAGAACGCAGTACTCGTTCGCTCTTCTAGAGAGAACCGAGGTTACGTTTAGTAACCGAGTACGTTCTCTTACGAGAGCTCTCTCGTACTGCGTCTTAGCTAAGACGCTACGGGATCCCGATGTAAAACGCTGTGCGCGCAGGGATCACACACCAATAAACCTGAAGCAACGCCCAGGATTTACAGTGCACAGTCACCTGAGGGACTCACAGAGAGTCCGGGACAGAAAAGGGGGAAAGCCCTCCGTCCCATATCTAGCAGCATCCGTAGATGCGGCAATATGACATCACACAGCCGAGGCAAGGCCTGACCAATGTGGCAATGCGGGTCTTACGCAATACTGCCCATATAACAGTCGGCAGCGCATAGCGCTCATGAATTCAGAATTCCCCTCAGGGCCCTGATTCTTCTATACCGACAGCAGCCTTGCTTGCAAGGCGGGAAACTCCAGGTTATAGAACCTGATAAATGTAGACGGCGAGGCCCAACCCGCCGCCATACATATATCCTGCAAGGAGATCCCAGTAGACCACGCCCACGACGAGGCGACGCCTCTTGTGGAGTGTGCTCTGACGCCCAACGGGCACTGAAGGCCCCTGGAAGCGTAAGCTAACGCTATGGCGTCAACTATCCATCTGGATAGAGTCTGTCTCGAAACAGCCATTCCTTTGGAACGTCCACCAAACGAGACAAATAGCTGCTCCGTCTGCCGAAAGGCAGCAGAGCGAGACACATAAGCTCTTAAAACCCTGACAGGGCAAAGAAGACTCGAGTCTCCATCCTCCCCTGACACCGGCAGGGCAGACAGGGCAATAACCTGAGCCCGAAATGGTGTGTTGAGGGATTTCGGCACATAACCGTGCCTAGGTTTGAGTATGACCCTTGAGTCATTGGGCCCAAACTCCAAGCATGACTGGCTCACCGAGAGCGCGTGCAAATCACCCACACGCTTCACAGAAGCGAGAGCCAACAAGAATACTGTCTTGAACGACAGATGCTGAAGGCTAACCGATTGGATAGGCTCAAAAGGGGGACCCTTCAAGGCCTCCAAAACCACCGCGAGGTCCCACATAGGGACTGACGGAGGTCTGGGAGGATTCAGCCTCCTAGCTCCTCAGAGGAACCGGATGACTAAATCGTTCCTTCCTATTGACTGACCGGACGCCGTTTCAGAAAACGCCGCGATGGCCGCCACATAAACTTTGAGCGTGGATGGGGCTCTGCCCTTATCCAACAGCTCCTGTAGGAAGGAGAGGACCTCCGTCACCTCACAACTAAGGGGTGAATAACCTCGAGCTGTGCACCAGCTGGAGAACACCGACCACTTCGAGGCATACAGACGTCGTGTCGACGGAGCTCTAGCCTGAGTGATGGTATTTAGCACTCCCACTGCGAGATCAGCGGGTAACCGTTGAGTGCCCATACATGGAGGGACCACAACTCCGGTTGAGGGTGCCAAATCGAGCCCCTGGCCTGCGAGAGGAGATCTCTCCTCAACGGTACCGGCCATGGGGCGACATCTGCTAATTGCATCAAATCTGGGAACCATGGTTGGTTCTTCCAAAGAGGTGCCACAAGCAGTATTGAACATCTCTTTTCTCTCACCCGTTCTATCACCTGCGGAAGGAGGGAGACGGGAGGGAACGCATAAAGCGGGCAGCACGGCCATTTCCGTGACAGCGCGCTTTCGTTCTTGGAAAAGAACGCGGGGCAGTGAGCGTTTTCGTGGGACGCAAAGAGGTCCACCTCCGCCATGCCAAATCTCTCCCACAACAGCCGAACTGTTTGCGGGTGTAGAGACCATTCGCCCGTAGGGACATTGCCTCTGGACAGCCTGTCTGGACCCAGATTCTGCAGTCCAGGCACATGCACTGCTCTCAGCGAGCGCACGTTGCGTTGAGCCCAAATCAGGAGGCGTTCCGTCAGCCTGTACAGGTTTCGGGACCCGAGACCGCCCTGGCGATTTATGTAGGACACCACGGACATGTTGTCCGAACGGACTACGACGTGGTGATCCTTGATATGGGGACAAAAGCGCGTCAGCGCGTTCTCCACTGCCAGCATTTCCAGGCAGTTGATATGATGGAGCTTTTCCCGTTCTGACCATAGGCCAAAGGACGGTCTGCCTTCGAGCAGCGCTCCCCATCCCGAAGTGGAGGCGTCTGTCGACACCATTTTCACACTCGGGGAAGTCCCCAGGCTTACCACTGATCGGTACCAGCCGTTCGCTGTCCAAGGTGCTAGAGCCGCAACACAGCTCTGATCGACCTTGAAATGCAGCCGGCCAGACGCCCACGCTCTGCGCGGCACCCGAGCCTTCAGCCAGAACTGCAGGGGGCGCATGCGGAGCAGGCCCAGCCGCAGAACCGGAGATGCTGAGGCCATGAGACCCAGCATCTTTTGACAGTGTTTGAGCGACACAGTCGCGCCGCAGCGGAAAGAACTCGCTGCGCGCTGAATGCCCATCGTGCGCTGTGGTGACAGTCGCGCCGTCATGGAACACGAGTTCAGAACTATACCCAGAAACAGGATCATCTGACTGGGGTTCAGCGAACTCTTCGCCCAATTGACACTGAGGCCGAGCTTCTCGAGGTGATCGAGTAAAACGGCCCTGTGGTCCACGAGCTCCACTCGTGATTGGGCCAGAACCAGCCAGTCGTCCAAATAATTCAGCACTCGTATGCCTCTGAGTCTGAGAGAAGCGAGCGCTGCATCCATGCACCTCGTAAACGTACGAGGAGCTACGGACAAGCCGAATGGCAGGACTGCAAACTGGTATGCCTGGCCCTCGAAGGCGAATCTCAAAAACCGCCTGTAGTTTGACGCTATCTGTATTTGAAAATACGCGTCCTTCAGATCTATTGACATGAACCTCCGCGAATCTGCGCGAGGAGCTTCCTGGTCGTGAGCATTTTGAAACTGCGTTTCATCAATGCCTTGTTCAGCTGTCTTAGATCCAGTATGGGCCTGAGACCCCCGTCTCTCTTGGGCACCAGAAAGTATCTGCTGTACAGCCCCCCCTCGCTTTGAGCTTGAGACACAGGCTCTACAGCCCCTTTGCTCAACAGTTTTGATATTTCGGCCCGAAGTATGTGTGCTACTTCTGTTTTGACCGTAGTTTCGACGCGCGCTGAGAAGCGCGGTGGGCGTCGAGAAAACTGTAGCGAGTAGCCTCTCTTTATAATGCCTAGCACCCAATCCGAAACCCCTGGAAGCGCTGACCATGCATCTGCATGAATGGCTAAGGGCTGGACGTGACACGCGCTCTGTTGACTGGGCAACGGCGGCGCTCGAGTGTGCTGCGCATCTGAGGCGGGGAGCACGCTGATCACAGCGGGCAGATTGCTCATCCTCGACCCCGTTCCGGCGCTTAACCGACTGGAGGGAGGCTGAGCGGGTCCCGTGGGACTCAATATATCTGCGAGTAACCGTGGGCTGCATGTGTGCACTTTTACCACTTCCAACTCGCCGTCTGCCTGTGCAGAATGTACGTGCAAGGGCCTCGTTTTTACAGAAGCCCCGCGCCGTAAGTGACATAGTGTATGTGGGCACTGGGAAGTGGGCACGTTTACTATGCGGCGCGCTCGACCGATCTGTGTCGATCTTATGTGCGCCAGCCCTGTGTGCAGGGCTGTGCTTACATGCGGGGATGGGCACTGGGTAGTGGGCATCGTCACTGCATTTAAAGCACCATCGGCCGTGGCCGGACGAGCGTGCACGGGTTTCGTTTTTACAGAAACCACATGACGCGTGTGGCTTATTGGTCTGATGTTGCATCAGCCTGCGCTCGATAGGCTGTGCAGTTGCCGCAGAACAAGCCAATGAGCGAGCGAGCCGTCTCGCCTATGGCTGTGTACTGCTGCAAATGCGCTTTACAAAAATACAAAATTAAGGATAATTTTTTGCTTCAGTATTTCGTGAAAAGAGACTTTTCCCGTAGCGTCTTAGCTAAGACGCAGTACGAGAGAGCTCTCGTAAGAGAACTAAAGCAGCTCCCTTCAGTCGTGACGAGGGCGCGCTCTCCTCTTGGGCTATTTTGTTGTCGTCTTCGTTTGTTGGTTTATTCTTTTACTTAGTTATCTTTACTTTAATAAATGTTATTCCTTTTTGCATACCACTTCAACGTGTCATTCCCTTCTTTGTCGCGGCTTGCGAGCCGGCCGTGACAAATGGGGACTCGTCCGCTCGTTTGTTTTTGTTCCTGCTCGTACAAACTCCTGTTATTTGTCGACGTGATTTAGAAGCGTTATTGGTGCGTTCGGTTATTTTGTAATGAACTTGGCACGTTCATTAACTGAACATAAAACTGGAAGAGTGTTGTTTGGTTAACGCTAATGTTTGGTAGGTCTTATTGATCGTTCGGAAGGAAGTGCGCGTTGAATATATTTGCTTTGTATCATCAGTTAGCTGTTCTATGCTGTTTCTAAGAGGTAAGTGATTTTGCAAATCTTATCGTGGAGAGATTGTTGATGTTCCCTTGTTAGGTCTAGCTGCTTGGTCCATTTTGGAACAAGCAGGTAATGTAATGCTTGTAATTTTTGTGTGGTGACCGTGAGTAGAGCAGTTGTCTCGGGAGCATAGCCGTGGTATGAGATAGTCACCAGCGTGCTGGTTGCTTTTCTTGTACCAGCGGGAGTTGGTGCTTAAATACCCCTCGCAAGTAACCACACGAAGATTAGGGATGAGGTAGTTAGTTTTTTTTTTTTTTATCGATAGGGAAAGGGAATTTTTCTCTTACCACGTGAGGTTTGTGAATCACATTAAATTAATTGTAGCGTATATTTAAAAGTATGTCTAATCTCGTAGAAGATTTCATTACTTCTCCCTCTGAAGCGTTACTTGAATTGTTTACAAAATATCAGTTATTTAAGATTGCGGATCATTATGAAATCGAACTTGAAGATAAAAGATTAAAAGAGGGTACAATTAGAGAAACAATTAAAACAAAATTGATAGAACAAGCTATATTAATTGAAATGTCTGATACAGCTACTGCTAGTCAAACTAAGCCACCTGTTAACCTTTTAACTTTTGAACAACAAGATAGGTTATTATTGTTACAGCTTGAACAGGAGCGTGTGAAATTAGAAATGGAGCGTGAGAGAGATAGAGTCAAACAGACTGATATAGAGCTGCAGAAATATCGCTTGGATATGATAAGAGAAGGCAGAATAGATGATGGGTCAGATGATGCTTTTCATGGTTCTTCTAGAATGTTTGACACTGCGGCAAACTTGCGTTTGATGCCTAAATTTAGTGAACGAGATCCGGATACATTTTTTACCTTGTTTGAACGGATTGCGGAAGCGAGAGGTTGGCCCTGTAAGGAACGTACACTACTTTTACAGTGCGTGTTTACTGGCAGGGCTCAAGAAGTCTATTCTTCTATTCCAGTTTCTGACTGTAACGATTATGACCTCGTAAAAGCAGCAGTTTTGAAATCGTACGAGTTAGTACCAGAAGCATACAGACAAAAATTTAGAACATTGTCCAGAGGTGTTAACGTTGCTCATGTTGAGTTTGCTAGAGAGCTCAGTATTGCATTTAATCGTTGGTGTATGTCATCTGAGGTAACCACAGTTGAGGAGTTGACTGACTTAATTGTGCTGGAACAGTTTAAGAATTCTGTACCCGCTCGTATTGCGACATATATAAACGAGCAGAAAGCAGATACAGCTGCAAAAGCTGCTGAATTAGCCGATGACTACGTGTTAACACACAAGAATCTTGAGTTTCGGAAAAGGGACGAATTTTTTGAAGATCGGGGAGATCGGATGTCCAGATATTTGTCTCTTATTTGTAATTACTGCCTTGGTAAAGGCCATTGGAAAAATGAGTGCCCTGTGCTTAAAGCCAAGAGTGGGAAAGGCTCCTTACAAGTCTTGTTGATACATTGTGTGAAGGATTTCCTAAATTGGGTAACCGTTTGGGAAATGGAGATTATGCGCCTTTTATCACCTATGGACATGTGTCGATGATTGGAACCGAGATAAAAATTCCTGTAACAATATTAAGAGATACGGGAGCTTCAGAGTCTTTTATATTGGAGGATGTCTTGACATTTTCATTTTTGAGTGATACTGGTACTAGTGTTCTTGTTAGAGGAATTGGGTTGGATGTGATGTCTGTTCCCTCACACAGAGTAATGTTGTCATCTGAGCTTGTGAGTGGTGAAGTGGTGATTGGAGTACGTCCATCATTGCCCGTGGATGGAGTGGATATAATCATGGGGAATAATTTGGCAGGGGGTAGGGTGTGGCCTGATACTTCATCTCCTGTGGTTTTATCTGTTCCTCTTCCAGGTTCTGACGAGAATCATGAAAATTATCCGGAAGTGTTTACTGCATGTGCAGTAACTCGTTCCATGACCTCTGCTCAACCAAGGGTAACCTCTGATTCTGCTGTTGTTAAACCATTCTCTTTGCCTGATAACTTTTCTGTTTCTCCTTCCGAGTTGCTCCGGGAGCAGCAACTTGATCCCTCTCTTCATCAATTGTTTGAGAGTGTGATGTCTTCTGAGGAAATTAGAAATGTTGCTCATGGTTATTTCTTGCAGGATGGAATGTTGGTGAGAAAATGGATTCCTCATGGTAGTGATTTTGCTGGGGATCCTATCATGCAGGTGGTAGTTCCAGAAAAATATCGCTCACTGGTATTACAGATTTCTCATGATAAACTTGCAGGTCATTTAGGGGTAAAAAAGACCTATCACAGAATTCTTTGTAAATTTTTTTTGGCCAAAATTGAAGAAGGATGTGTCACAGTATATCAAGACATGTCATACTTGTCAATTAACAGGCAAACCAAATCAGAAGATCAAACCTGCTCCATTGTTTCCTATTCCTGCTGTCAGTCCACCATTTGAGCACCTGATTATTGATTGTGTAGGCCCACTGCCTAGATCAAAGTCAGGTAGCATTTATTTGCTCACGGTGATGTGTGCCTCTACTCGATATCCTGCAGCATATCCTCTTCGTACGATCACTGCAAAATCAGTGGTGACGGCCTTGAATCAGTTCATTTCCATTTTTGGCATTCCGAAAATTGTGCAAAGCGATCAAGGTTCTAATTTCACTTCTCATTTATTTTCTCAGGTTTTGAAACTGCTACACATTAAACACAATAAAGCTAGTGCTTATCATGCTCAAAGCCAGGGAGCTTTGGAGCGTTTCAATCAGACACTGAAGTCTTTATTGCGTTCTTATTGTACTGAGATGGAAGTTGATTGGGAGTAAGGATTGCCGTGGTTGATGTTATCAGCACGTGAGGTGTGCCAGGAAAGTACTGGGTTTAGTCCCAATGATTTGGTGTTTGGACACACAGTTAGGGGACCACTGGCTGTATTCCGAGACCAGTGGGTTGAAAGTGCACCACCAAAAAACTTTCTAAGCTATGTGAACGACTTTAAGCGTAGATTATATGAAGCAGGTAAAATGGCAAAAGAACAATTGCATTCATCACAAAAGCATGAAAACCATTTTTGATCGACGGACTGAGGAACGGAAATTCATGCCTGGCGATCAGGTGTTGGCTCTGTTACCTGTGGAGGGCTCACCATTTCAAGCTCAGTTTACAGGTCTGTATGTGGTAGAAAAACAAGTTACTGATTTAAACTATTTGATTGCCACTCCAGAGAGAATAAAGTCCACACAATTGTGTCATGTTAATTTGTTGAAGCCTTATTATTGCCGTTCTCACAAGATGTCAGTCGATGAAACGAAACCTGCATTAGCAGTTGAGAGCATTTCGGTTGTGGGAAAGGGAATAGATGGAGTTTCTTTTCCAGAGGATACAGAACTTTTGGGACGTCTAAAAAATTCAGAGACACTCAAAAATTTGTCTAAAATGTTGGCCCATTTGCCTGATGATAAATGTGGTGATCTGATTGATATTATTAATCTTCATGTCTCTATATTTGGTGATGTACCTTCGCGTACACATTGGTTGGAGCACGATATTGATGTTGGGGATTCGGAGCCCATTTGCCAGAATTTTTATCGGGTGTCCCCAAACAAACTCCTGCATCTTAACGCTGAAGTTCAGTATATGCTGGATCATGATATTGCACAACCTTCATATTCCAGTTGGGCATCTCCCTGCCTGCTTGTAAGTAAATCCGATGGTACTTATCGGTTTTGCACCGACTATCGTAAAATAAATAGAGTAAAAAAAACAGACTAATTTCCACTGCCTTGTATTGAGGATTGTGTTGATCGGGTGGGGTCGGCGAAATTTGTAAGCAAGTTCGATCTGCTTAAAGACTATTGGCAAGTTCCATTGACCAAAAGAGCTCAAGAGATTTCCACCTTTATTACATCAGAGGGGTTATTCTCCTACAACGTTATGAGTTTTGGCCTTAGAAACGCCCCAGCAACATTTCAGCGACTTATGAATAGGGTTGTTTCTGGGTTAAAAGGAGTGGCTGTTTATCTGGACGATGTAGTAGTTTTTAGTGATTCATGGGAGCCGCACTTGGAACATGTTGCAGATCTGTTCTCTCGGTTTGAAGAGGCTGAAAACTGCGTTGAAGAGGCTGGGGGTGTTACGACCCCAGAGTGGGTCATATCGTGTGGGTTTGGTTGTCCTTGTTATGTTTTGTAGGTTGGAGTTGGAGTGAGTGACGTCATGATGACTGATGGATTACACCTGCGCTAGAGCTGATGCCGGCAAAACTAAAGCAGCTCCCTTCAGTCGTGACGAGGGCGCGCTCTCCTCTCGGGCTATTTTGTTGTCGTCTTCGTTTGTTGGTTTATTCTTTTACTTAGTTATCTTTACTTTAATAAATGTTATTCCTTTTTGCATACCACTTCAACGTGTCATTCCCTTCTTTGTCGCGGCTTGCGAGCCGGCCATGACAATTGCATGTAGTACTACGATGATTATCTCTTCAGTGTGCAGTGCTAGCAGGACAAACAACAATGCAGAAAATTAATAACTCTCGATGTCTCTTTATAACTCTCTTCTCTATCTACTTGTTTTATTTTATTATATAAATTAATTTAACTTGACCCTCATTTAACATTAGCTCTCAATATTCCATCTACTTTTAACTAATTTTAACATAACACATGCACTATGTTCTGCATTAGACTTGCCACAGCACTTTCATATTGTGGTCCTTTGTTGGTTTGATTGCTTCTATTGTCCTCATTTGGAAGTCTCTTTTAATGAAATCATCTGTTAAATAATTAAATGTAAGTTGTAAGAATTTGTTGACATAGTTAATAAGATTTAAAATAGTATAGTTGTGTCTTGTCTGGGTGCCTTGTTTCATGTTTGGAGCGTGGTGTTTGGATTCTGGCACTCATGTCTAGTTTGCTTTCAGTCTGGTGTCGGAGTTTAACGCACTTACGCTCCATGTCTTTTATTTTGTGTGATTGCACAAGCTGTGTGTTCATTCACTCACAATGGACTCTTGTCTTGTATGTTTTTGAGTGTTTGGTTTGTTTTCATTGGCCAGGTGCTATTGTATTGTCATGTTCTGTGTAGTATGTGTTTCGAGTTTGCAATGGCCGTGTGCTTTCTTGTCATGTTTTGTGTAAACATGCACCTTATGAGTTTTTCTCATAATTGTGTTTTCATGTGTTTTGTGTGAGCACATGTCTTGTGATTTATTTCATTGGCCATGTGCTTGTTTTTGTTTTGTGTGAGCAAATGGTTTTGTTTTGTTTGTTTCTGTGTGCCATGTCATCTCCTGTCGATCATCTAACCCCACCCTTCTTGTTACCAGATTATTGCTTGTTTTGCTCACTTGGTCTTCATCATTACGTGCCATGTTTGCTCCCTATTTACTTGCGGTCCTGTGCCAGTGCATTGTCTAATGACTGTATCTTGCCTGTTTCCTCTCCTGCCTTGTCCTGCCCAGCCAGTCAAGTTGACAGTTGTGTTTTTCCCCACAGGGTAATTTCTGTATTTTTTCTTTAGTTTTATTTATGCTAGTAAAGAGCCCAAACTTCATGCTAAAGGCTAGGTGTACAAAATGGCGCCAGGTTCAGATTATGAGTTTCAGCGTCAGTGCTTAGTCAGTCAATGGGTCTCTTCATTCAAACACAAACCACTCAAATCTGCAATACTGTACATTTTCGGAGAGTTTATATTGTTGCGACTGCTATTTATAAGATTATAAGGTTTGGAACTGTCAAAAAATAATTTTAAAACTGTCCGAGATTTCAGCATGTATGTTTTATTAACTTTATATGATAACATAATTTATAACTAACTGTACAATTTAACAATGTAATTATGGTAGATTGGCATTACTTAAAAGATCGGTGTTTGCATTTGTGTGTTTTTATTAATATCTGTTTTGTGAAAGATCTGTTGCCTAAATAATTGTCTATAAGCAGTGCATGAATATTTGTTTTACAATTTATTTTGCATTAATTATCAGATAAAACACATCTTTGATTTTGTCATGTATTAGTTGTATTCTTTTACAGCGCTTTTTTCATATTTCAAAAATATGTTTGATGCAAAGTTAACTGAGTAAAGTTCTTAAAATATGTTGTGAAAATGATGATGGAACAAACTGGTGTATGTGCACAATTGAGAAATGGGTATCTATTAAGATCAATTGCAGCAGATAAATATTTCATAAAAAAAAAAAAAAAAAAAAAAAAAAGATGTAGGCCTAATACAAATATTTTTGAGAAATAAGTAATTTGTACATTTAGATAATTGGTAATGGAAAAACACATTGTGTAGCTGTGTGAACACACCATGTTCAACTTTCATTTTGTGAACAGTAGGTATTTCATTCATTCACCGGACTCAAACATACGTAAGTTTCAAATGCACTCAATTAACATTAATAATATAGTAATAATAGCAGTATAGATTTTATTTGCATTTTTAGTGATATTATAAATCCTGTAAACATTTATAGAAGAAAATATTTGGATTTCTCCAGTTCTCTTCACTGGCGTTTAGCACAACCGGAAGTATCTATGCACACACTCGTTAGACTGGAAATCCAAGATTGTGGAGATATGCAACTAGCCCATTGAGTCGTCCCTTCATCCAACCCTGACACTTAGGTACTTAAATGTATGTAACCAGGCCTACTTAAAACTGCGTGAAGTGCACTTGTGCTATATTTCATTACAATAAATGCCACTTGGTTTGATATTTTGATAAATAGCGAAAAGACATGTATGAATGTTGAATTGTGGATTTAGTGTCCAAAGACTTGTCAAATACATAAAGTTTGCTTTCGCCATGACTTTCACAGTTTGAATGACTTACTGCAAAACAGGGACAGAGTTGAAATAATATGCAAGTGTTAGTTTGTAGACAGAAACTCAGTTGGATGACAGAATAAAATTAAGTATTTTGACATTCTTTTATAAAATTACAAACCATCTGACAACTAGTACAGCCCCCAAAATACCCTCAGACCTCAGAGGGTTAAATCCTGTGGGTCATTTTCAGGCATTTTGTGCTACTACATATTAAAGTTCTTAAATACCCATGAACCAAGGCTGTATCTGTCACAGGAAATGGGAGACCACCCATTGCCCTAGATGTATTAATACAGCAAATAATGTACCGATAGTTATTTATTGTCATCAAGTCTAACCTTAAAGCGACAGATTAATTAACCCTGTCAGATTAATTATTCAACAGTTTTACTAAATTCTAAATGCTAAGGATGGATCCAGGCAATTTGTATTGTGTATTAATGTAATGTGTAATGTGTATTATTCTTCTCTCTCCCTTTCATGCAGCTGGTTGCACAGTGCTGAAGTCACAAGGCTTTCTAACCCTCTTTTATGAGAACTTATGATATAAATGGTATGATAATAGAATGTGTGTAAATGGTTCATATTAAGTTTATTTAAATATGTTTAATGTTATCAAAGTAAAAATAGTTATTTAAAGCCAAAGTAAATTATTCTGCCATTTAAAAGCTTTTATTGCTTGACATTTCAACAATTTCATACTCTACATGGCTTAATTCAATTTTTTTGACATTCTCTCCATTTGAAATGTGGCATACAAGATCATTTTATTTAATTTGTTATTTAATATGAATTATTAGATGAAATTTTGCTATTAAACAGCTTGTGACTGGAAGGTAGTTGGCTTAATTTATATGATATATTTTCCTTTAATATCAATTTATTGTGTTGTCACAATGCAAATTTGCATAAAGCTGAGACTTTCTGAACTTTAGGATGCTGTCAACACTTTCTCATAATCCACCGTGTGAGCTTCATGATCTGTTTCTATAGAATGTGATAAAAAATGCCCACTCCACTCAATCCACTGCACTGTATATACTGAATATCCAATTAATGCTTAGTAAGTTTAGCATAAAAGTGTAGAGAAATAGGGTCAAGTTTCTGTAGTATGTGGAATAATAAGAATGTTACTGTATTTATGTTCAAAATGGAAAATATAATTAAATGGAATTGGGTGGATGACTTTTTTCACATTTTGTTATGTTGCAGCTTTGTTGATAGCAGATGTATAATTGTAGAAATGTATCAAACACAGCCCAGAACCAGATTTCTGTTGGTCAACAAATTTGCATGACCAAGATGAATGGGAATTTTTTTTCATTCTCATGCAAAACTCCTGATTGGACATATTCTATCAAATGACTGGATTTTGCATGCAAATTTTCACTGGGCATCAGTAAATGTGACCACACAATTATGATAAAATCAATATAATTTTTTTATTTTTTTTTTTACTGTACATTAATGTGCACTCCATAATCTGCAATGAGAAAGCAAAACCCAGATTTGTGAAAACTTTATTCAAAATAAAACTGAAACGACTAAGAATTCAGACCCTCAACTCAATACTTACTGTAGCTGACGCATTAGTAGCCTCAAGTCCTGGATTTGGTTATGTTCTGCCATTTCTTTCTCTGCAAAGCTTTTCTAGTTCAGGTTGGATGGGGACTGTCAGTAGACAGCCATTTTTAGGTTAGGGTTAGGGTTAGGGTTAGGGGAAATTGGGTCAGTGTTTTGGAAATCTATTTGAAAGCTGTTTAAAAAAGCTATTACTTTATCAATTCTGCTGTTAGTAGTGCATAAATTAAACGTGTCACCTTTAAGAGGGAAATTATATGCGTAAGAAAAATCCTCTGAAACAGAAAAAAAAAAAATCAATACCCTTCTGTATACATTTGTGATTATCCTAATTGAATTCTTTCTCTTTCACAAACTTAATTGTTATGCATGAGCTTAAATTTTGCATTAAATAAGCCTCTAAATGTCTTCTAAGACAAAGAAGAAGAAGAAGAAGAAGAAGAAGAAGAAGAAGAAGAAGAAGAAGAAGAAAGGAAATCACCCAATAATGTTAAAAAAATAATAATACAGAAACACCTTATCCTTTCATGATTCATTCTGCCGGTATATAGTCATGTCATAGTTAGCAGGTGCAATTTACTCCACTCATCTGCATAAAGACATCACTACACAAGAAAAATAATTGAATCTAAACAGAAAATCCCCACAGAGATAAAAAAACGTATTAATCCTCATTATATTGACGGTGCAGTACAACTACCTGCAGTGCACCTCAGGTTCAGAGAGGACTACAATGTTTCACTGTATTCTACAATCCAAGTCCATTTTAAAGATGTTAACACAAGGCCAGGTAGTTCTCTGTAAGAATATTCAGACAAATGGTCTGTATTTTAATACTGCTGTTAAATTAATGTTATGTTATTAACTAAATTATCCGTTAGCACAAAAGTAGCTTAGTTGTTTTCATAATAGAGTAATTTTACAGCAACACGCAAGGCATTTCTAACAAGTACCAGTCTAAATTTGACAAAATGCTGTATTATGATTAAAAAAAAAATGCATGTGGCATATGCTTTACTGTCATGCAAAATAATGTTCAAGCAAGCTTGTCTTAAGCTACGACAACATAGCCATGGACTGACCATCGGATCTTTATTGCACATCACAATGGCTATTTTTACAATTATTTTTGGACGGACAGAAATTCATATCATAAGATGTTAACATATTTTCAGCTGGATATTTAAGACGGTCACACCATTATCTGACAATTCAGTCAACCCTGCCTTTAAACAGTTATGGTTTATCGTTTTGCATGTCAGTTGGACAGTATTTTACTGTTTAAGTAGAAGTTCACTGTCAGTCCAGATTTAATGAATCAGAAGGGTAGTTTGAATGTAGTTGAACTACTGTAAATTATTTCTCAGTGTCTTCCCCATCAGTGCTTAAAATTCATTCAGTCATTCTGTTTGCTTAGAAGTGCTTCTAAGACACCTTATTTCCAAGGTCTGCTTGAATAAACAATAATTAACATTTATGGAAATCAGAGAAATTGACTGGTGTGTAACTTATTAGGCAAACAACCTGAGTAACCTTGTAGCTGTGGCATCCAAGGTTGTGTAAACTGGCAGTTTCATGTGTAATGGGCTTACAGCGGCGCTACTGAAAACATCAGTGTTATTGACTGAAATGGACTCAGTTTGATACAGGATGTCCTTTCTGTGTCTCGAAAAAGTTTTGGTTGTTGATTTTATTTTATGACCAAATGACTCATGTTCATGGTTTTATTTTTGTGGTATTCAATGTTGTCGTGCGACAAACCTGAAATATAATCTTTAATGTGCAGCAGTGATATTATGGCACATAGCAGCTCTGTGTGACCTCAATAAAACAAAGATCCTGGTAACGTGAGCAGAATTTTCTTCATGCCACCAGTGCCAGCAGATGTTTGATATACTGGAATCCATTTTTCAAATTAAAAGCTCTCCTCATCACATAATTAGCTGGGAGAGCATGCCAGAGTGAGAGTCCATCTCATTTGCCTGACCAGTAATATGGCTTTTTGGCAAGCATGCTGAATTTTGCTTCACTAGGCTGGTTCTTTTCACCAATTTTAGGATTTAAATTTCCTTTGTGATTTATTTATGGGCAATAAATATGAACTGAAGTACCACTTATACATATTTGTAACCTGTCCCATAAAGGTGCATCATCCAGTTGGATTAATGGCCACTGTAAATGATGTGGATCTTACAGTGAGTGGTTTGAGAGGTCTGGGCTTGTGATAGTTAGTGGACTGGAGCCGGAGCTCGAGTGATGAGGATATCAGAGAGGTCACTGGCCCCGTTTGACAGAGACGCTGATGGATTTTCCCTCTGCTCTCGTCCTGCCATTTCCATTCCTTTCACACAAATACTCCCACAAATCATTATCATTTCCTCTGTTCCCCCTCTTCAGTATCAAAGAACACTTTTAAGGATTTAAATGTTCCCCTCTTCACCATACTCACGACTTTAATGGCAATTTGAATGGTTGTAGTTGTTAATGTTGTTTTATACAATTTGGCTGTTAATATATGCAATATGTATTTTTTGTAAATATATTTTTTAGCAACTTTAGTCATTTTAAATGACTGAAAAAATTAATTTAATTTGATTAACTGTACTGTATGTTACCTGAAAACATATTAACCCAACAAATAGCCTGTTTTGCTATAACAGTATATAGCCTATATGCTAAAACTAGCGAATTTATTTATTTTTAAATTAAGTTCTTACTCAAATTGGAATGTCTCATGCTTAAAATCCCCTCTAACCTAGCTCTAGGACTTATGTTGCATGCTAGAGATTTTTTTTTGTAATAGCGTTTTTGAATATATCGAAATTACATTACTAATTTTATTCTGTAATATTATGTTGACTGATTTCGCTGCTGAGAGGTCAAAGATCAGTAGAAGAGTGATGTCATCAACGAAGTCCTATAGTAACAGAGGGTTAAATCACCAATGATATATTTCAATTCAAAACTTTGAAATGTCAAAACAAAAAGTGTGCAAACAAAAGTGTGGCACTAACATACAATAAACAGACCCCATAAAATATACTATATATAATGTTCCAGTTGTGGCTCGAGACAAATCAAAATTATTTGAGACAAATGACATTTTTGTGCAATAGTTGCCTCCACATCAAAACTGTATGCCCTCGGAGAATAAATAAATAAATAAAGGTATCTGGAGATAGATCAGTGGAACCATTTAGTGTCTAAATGTGTTTCACCTGTAGGGAAACTGCAGCTGTGTGGTCTAAAGGGTCTTATGGGTTGTTAAATCACCTCATTAAAGCAACTATACTGAATGTTTTATTCAAGTCATTTTTTTTTTAATAAATGTTTGAAAAACCACAGCAATTGCTTCATTTGTCTCAATAAATTAGATATTTTGGTAATAAAGGGCAACCTAAAGAACCTAGAGATTTTTTTTTTTAGTAAAAACACTCATTAAAATACTGCCTAATGATGTGAGATCTATATAGAGAAGACATGGTCTGTCAAAAGTGAATGTTTGCGCCAGTGCGCCACCCTCGAGAAACGTTACGGCACTGATATCGAACGCTCATTGGTTCTCACCTAATTCATCACAGATTGCGACATGCCGTGTTTCAGTTGATAGACAGACATTTGAAATCAGTACTGATCGCCTTCACGGAGACAGCTTATTAAATTCAATAAATTAATAAATTAATAAATTAAATTCTGCTCTGTACCCTATAAAAACTATTACCTCCTGGGAGGACTGCAACTGGAGCTCATTATCATTTGAACTACCTTTGGTACCACTTTTGATATTTTTGCAAAAAATAAATTATTAACGTTACGTTTGTTTGTATGTTATTCATTTATTTATAACAGTAACGTTATGTAGTTTTAAGAAATGGTTATGGGTAGGTTTAGGGGTAGGTGTAGGATTAACGTTAGTGGCTCAAAATAAAGTTTTAATGTTATATTTTTTACTAAAATTGTCATTTTCCTACAAATATCCGTCCATTATGTTTTATTCTTTTAACATTATGTATAAAATGGGTAGGTTTAGGTTCGGGTGGGGTTTAGGGATCTTACATTTATCAAAAAAAATTATAAATAGGGAAAATATACATAAGTATTAAACAAATTAATCAGATACGCATTGAAAAGCAGCTTCATGAGCAAATTTCTATGGATAACTGACTGGTCAGAGAACACGTACGTATTTGAGGTTGTTTTTACGTAAATTTAGATACGTATCGAACCTGTAATTACGTCCAGATAATACGTAAACGACACTGTAAATACGTAAAGGCACATACGTATTGGACAGTTTTAATTTACGTCTAAATATGTACGTTTTGATTGTGAGATCAGGCTGGTATGTCCTTTTGAACTCTCAGATGGCATTGCTTGAGAAACCATCATGCTGCGGTGTGAAATATAGCCATATGGGCTCAGGAGTACTTTGGAAAACCACTGTCACTTAACAGTCAAAAAGATAATTAAACTGTGTGCTCTTCTCAAATGACTCCACATTTCAACTTCTTCCTGGGAAAAATGGATGTCGAGTTCTCAGTCCCAAAGACCAAATGGACCATCCAGAATTTCATTAGCGACTAGAATTAGCTAATTAGAATAAGCAAAAGCCTGTCATTGTGTGGGGCTGCAGCAGAGCAAACATCATGAGTGACTGGCATGTGTGCGAAGATACCATTGACATGGAGGCATATGTTGAAATTGTGCAGAGACATATACTGCCATCAAGATGACTTCTTTCATGGGAAGTCCATGGTTATTAGATCAAGACTCGTTCTGCATGTGCTCCAACAGCATGGTTTCACAGAAACAGCGTGAATGCGCTAGTTCAGTCCAGATTGCTTTCCTATCCAAAATGTACTGTATGACCATACTGTATGATTTTTTTTTTTTTTTTTTTTGAGTGTTGCAGCCATCAAAATCAAAATTTGTTTATATCTACAAAATTAAATTAAGTTGGCCAGTGAAAAGGAAAACATGAACTAAAGAATACAAACTAAGAGTCCATGAAAATGAAACTAAAAAAAGATAACTAATAGTCTGTGACGATGATGTTATAAAATCGTCATGTATATTTCTCAGACAGTTTGATAATAAGTTTAGATTCTGGGGTCGGTTGCATAAACTGCTTAGAGTAGTCTTAAGAAGTTAGTCATCTAATTTGTTTTCTTCAAGGCTGGTCATAACTTTTTAAAGTAATTTACAAGAAGTTAGACTGGATCAATTTGAGTCAGAAAAATAAGACTGATTACCTCTGGCTAACTGCTAGCTGGCCAAATTATTTCTTAAGTAAGTCTTAACAAATTGGCTATGTTTATGCAACTGGCCCTTAGTCCTTTTATTTATATTTAGGGAATATGATTTGATTTATTTTATTTTTCATTATGTTTATTTATTATTTTGAGTTAGAGTGTGGCCATGTTGATTTTGTGGTCAGGTTATGCAGATGGGCTGGTAAAAAAATAATAATAAAAAGACTCTCATAATATGGAGTTATTTCTGTGGCATCATGTTGATCATTCTGCAATTGTCTGCCAGCTGGACACCAAAAATAGATTTGGAGTTAATTTACCATGAACACACGGTGAGTCACCCATTAGCTCATTTTAGTACATCTGCTAATTTTGTTAGTTCTTTGCTCAAACATATGTGGGATTGAGATTACATTTTGAAGAAATTAATAAAGTTGTGAAATTGAGAAGTTTAAATTGCCAAGGGTGTCAGTCTGCTTACTGTAAGGACCACCCATTGGCCCAATGATGGAATCCAACGGTGTGGGTAAAGGTATAATGTGTGTAGTCTGCAAAGTTCACTTAATTTATTATGATTGACGTTCAATTTGACTGTAGCTCCATGTTTAATCTAACTCTTCAATTTAACAGTATCTGACAATTTTTAAGAGATCTTTACATTTAGACAGATTTTCAGATTAAAAACTGATCGCACATATTGGTTACGTATTAATTTAGATATTTGATTATTCTAGACATTCCATACTTTAAATTATTCGTTCATCAGGGGCCCGAATGTTGTGGACCCGAGTCTCATGTCAACTGTATAGACAGATCTTAGTCAGAGGATGCAAGGCTGACCTGTACCTTTAAGTCGGCCACCTATTGCTTGCTCAGAACAAAAAGTGTACTTTGTATCATACATCTTGCTAAGTCAGTGATAGACAGAAATCAAAAGGTCTCCGAAAAAGTGCTTACTGTTCCATTCATCCATGAGCCTTCAGTTTGTATATCTATATTGGACTCAGATTTGAGGTCACATCAGCCTCCACATAATCTCCTAGTAAAAAGTTTTCAGGAGAGTTCAGAATAAATCTGATATTTAATTTGTTAGGTAAGAATGTATGAGTTACATAAATACATAATGAGAATCCCAATTCAAAAATAATAAAAGCATAACTGTAGCGGATTTCACCCAGCACCACAAATGGACTACTGACATGAGGCTCTTCGGGGAAGTGAGTGTGCAGTTTATTGACAGAGGACACAATTAACACAGGCGATTCAGCTGATTCTCTCCAGTCACAGGCTGTTCTGTCTATGTTTTATACAATGAAGTTTTGTATCACAATCAGCATTCTCTTTCTGTGTCTTACTCATGGAAATTGACATTCACATAAAACAAATTAAATAATGAAATAAACTTAATCAGCAGTACATTACATTACATCAATATGATGATCAATATATCTGTTTGTTAGATCATATAGTGGTTCCCTTTCTCATTTTGTTACAAATGCCTGCAGTTTATCGACAGAGCGCAGACAATTAACACACATGCCTTCTTCAGACTCACTGCAATTCAGCTGAAGGATAAAAACAACAACAACAAAAACATTAGTGCTGTCCTCCTTAAAAGCAACTGCATTTCATTCACACAGGTCAGATTTGTCTATAATCATCCATTCTATCTTTAAAACACGTTTTGCACATTTACTGCACTCAATGACATTTCCACAGACTCAATCCACCAAAAATTATATGAGAAGAAAACTTATTAACACAGGGAAAAAAACACTCTAATATGGCACACAACATGAAATTAACACGTGTGTTCATAAAACTCTGAAGATACATCAAACCTTACAATGGGTAAATGCATACCTACTCGTTTCAGTTTTATAACACCTTTATGAATAATACAAACTCAAAACGTCACTTAATAAATCATATTTTCACTACTTAATGCAGAGAACTACAGAGACATACTGTACCTGACTCTCTCCAGTCACAGGCTGTTCTGGCACGACCAGTCCATTATCAATAAGAAAATTATCACAAAATAACTCAAAATATATATTGTTTTTCTCCTGTTCTGCAAGATAAACAAATAAAGATGATGCACTTATAATAATGAGATAATATAAACAACTGCCTAACAAAATAAATTATTCAGAAACCATTTAAAATGTTAAAGAAAATGAAAAGTTTGCTGGAATAGTTATTTAAAAAAAAAAAAAATCACAATACTACATAACATCAAGTGCTCAAATATAAATCTAAGAGTGAGAAATGCATGTGATGGAAAGCTCAGACTCACATACACTGTGCAGAGGGTTTGGTTTTGCTCACAATTAATTATTATTATTATTATTATTTATTTATTTATTTATTTATTTTTGCCACTTTTCCTTATATACCCAGACCAGTTGTAAAACACCTTTTGGTTGGTCAGGATCCTCATAGTAAAAAGGGCCTTTAACATGAGGTGTGATTATGTGATGCGGATATACGATGCAATGATGCTCTTGAATCAAAACAATAGGTCCCCAATAGAGCTATTCACACCTGGCGCGATCATTCACGGCATGATAAAGAACGTTTTTTTTTTGTTTTTTTTTTGACTATTACCAAAATATCAACAAAACAGCAGATGTGTGGCAAGGAATTGCTGAGTAGGTGGGAATCGATGGTGATTTTTTTTTTTTATTATATATGATTCTATATTTTTAAGTTGTAAGCATTATAGATAGTTTGTGTTTCGGGTCTAATACCAAACTAGAATATGTTAGCATGCTTTAATGTAAAAAAAAAAAAAAATAAATAAAAACTTTTTTTCACGTATTGCTCTTTATTGCAGATCCTCTATGCACAATCTTTCTAAAATGCATCGATTTGAGTGAGTGAGTCAGTGAAGTGACATTCAGCCAAGTATGGTGACCCATACTCAGAATTCGTGCTCTGCTTTTAACCCATCCAAAGTGCACACACACAGAGCAGTGAACACACACACACTGAGAACACACACCCGGAGCAGTGGGCAGCCATTTATGCTGCGGCGCCCGGGGAGCAGTTGGGGGTTCAGTGCCTTGCTCAAGGGCACCTAAGTCATGGTATCAAAGGCGGAGAGAGAACTGTATCTGCACTCCCCCACCCACAATTCCTGCCGGCCCCAGGCTCAAACTCACAACCTTTCGATTGGGAGTCCGACTCTGTAACCATTAGGCCACGACTTCCCCGATTTATACAAAGCCCCTCCTTCCAAAAGTGCAGTGTTCTCTGAATGCCCAGCTGACTGCGTTGTGAATGGCTGAACATCTCAAGCATGTGTCGGAAATATAATGCCACTTACCATAGCTGTGAGCTTTAGTTGCTAAAGCAATTATAAGAAGGTAATAATGTTGTCGGTTTTACTATATCACAATGGGCGCGTCCTGCTTCAGCTCTGCTTGAGCATCGAGTGTGAAGCAGAACACGTAGTGTTACTAAATTTGTAAACATGAATCCATCTCTGTCTGCACTTGTGATCGTAAGAATGACAAACAATATGCATTACTCTACACTTCACCAAACCCAGTGAACTCGGATTCAGAAGAGCCACGTTGTCCGAGCCCCATTTTTTTAGAAAAAGGTTAAAGCTAAATGGAAAAACCTACAGTAAGAGATAGATACACAAGGGAAAAAAAAGAGATGAGAGAGATGATCAAGATGAGAATGTGAACGTTTGACACAAAAGTGAAAAAGTGAAAACATCAACAAAAACACTGACAGCAAATACACCTCCATGTTAACACAACACTGGAAGTCACAGCTGTTTAGAGGTCATTTCCAGTTAATGATGTCCCAGAATATCCTGGTATTTTGAAACTGATGTGTGAATAGTGCTTTACCATCGTTGCCTGTATGAACAGCACATTTTTTAATTTACCGTTAAAGTTGTTCCTTTAATTTTATTGCAATTTACTAGAATTACTGTGTGAAAGGTGCTATAGTGGGCAGGATGCCAAAAAGAATAGTTCAGCACCACCCAACTTGCATGCATGAATTTGCTGAAGGTGATCAGTCGTTTCATGTTCGGTGTGAATGCAGTTTTTCTGTGATTAGTTTCGCTTTATTGCATCAAGCTCAGTCTGAAACAGTCTTAAGTGATTGCTGTAAAACTTTTTATCAATCGCATTGAGACATTCAAAATGATAAACAACAACAACAACAAAAAACAATAGATTCACAAGATACATTGTATGTGGCATATAGATATTGTTAGTGAACCATCCTTACAGGTCAACAATTAAAGACATGGCACAGATGAAAATCAAGAATGTGTCGTGTGTGAATTTGTCAACCTCAGGCAGACTGACAAACTCCACCACAAAATGATCTGTAGGCCAATGACAGACTTGGTAATGATATGGAAATAAGCAATATATTGACTTTTTGTCAAATTTATTCAGTGCTTCATTTGTCTTCTGCAATAATGTGATGCGTTAATGTGAATGTGAAGCTTCTTTTGATGGTTTTCTCAAAAAACTGACAAATGTGATTAAGTTGCATTTAAGTGAATTAATTAGCATATCATGCAAGTAATTTGATTAAAGTATAAAAACGATAGCTCTAAAATAATACAAGTAAAACTTTGCAGCAACACTAGACACAAATGAATCATTGTACTGCAACATGTCACATGGACTGATTTGAAATCAAAAGTGATTTCCTTCTGGTAAAAATGCAAATATTGTTATGACAGTTTCTATGTCACACCACATGTAAAGAAACAAGCAATGCCATCTATTTATATGTTGATTCAGTTGTTTTCTACCTTCATCTTTTGACATTATTCATGATTGCTACATTGTGAATGGTTTGGTTTGGGTTTGTGAAAGAGCCACTGGATCCACACATTTGTATGTTTTATAAACATAAAACATCACATTAATTTTAGGTGTATTCCCTCTTTGTGCTGCGACTGTGAATGGTATAATAGTGAAACCACCTGCTGATTCCCTTTTGAACAATGACAATTTAGTCCCCACTGTTAAAAATGCTTTTACGTGTTTTCCACAAGCACACTATGTGGAGTATGTGTGTAAATTGCCACTTGTATCAAAACTAAGCTTAAGAACTGATGTAACAGTGACGTTAAGGAAATGTATGATGCCAAGGAATTGTTCCTAAATTATCCAGGGATTTTACACCATGTTGATTATGTTTAAATACAATGTTTAGGTTCACAAATAAATAAATACAATTAAAATTCAGCATTTGCTATATATATTGCAAACATTGTGTGTATTTAATCAAAATTGCACATACACAAAGTCTTTTCTGAGACACTATTCTTCTTCTATGAACTGTTAAAGTGTCTGAATCTAGGCCAACACACTCTCTTTTTAGTGAGGATTCAGTGCTGTAAGCCACTGACAGTCAAAGCTCCTTTGAAAATAACTGATAACACAAAGAAACTTTAAAAAGATTGAGGTGGAAAGGTAACAGAAAGAGAAACTCCTTCAGCCTTTACATAATTTAGTTTTAGTAGCTGGTACAATATTTCAACGTCTAATGGCAAATGTTGTTTGCGATATCATTTGAATCAGTATTTGTATTTAAAATGTATGTTTGCTTTAATAGACCCTGAAATTATATTTTTATTTTATTTTTCTTTATTTATTTTTTTTGGTATAAGTTTAAAATTCAACTGACAACTGGTTGCAACTAGAATTGTCCATTTTTTTTATTAATATATTATAAATATATTATATTCATAATATAATATTACTTTGGTAAATGTGACATAATGATACTAATACTAATATTACTACTAATAATGAATAATTATTTTTAATGACATTTCTTATGAACCTCAAATGATTCATTTTTGAATCTCTACGAGTTGTACAATGGTTTATTCATATATTGATTTTGTACATCAAATATATTCTAGAACCATGTTTCCCATACAGATAACAGATAACTCTGAAAACTAAGATGAAAAATTGAATATAAATTCCTTTATTCAAAAAGTTCAACTTCCAAGCATCCAGTCTCAGGGACCATATTGCCCTTATACAGCGGAGGAAAGAGGTGTGCTTTGCTGTAAATGATCTGTCCTGTTTAGGAAGACAGCTCATTACAAGAGTCCGACTGCCAGCAGCTACCTTTGATGGATAGTTTTCCGTAGAAACCTGACAGCAGAGTGTTTGAATTGTAAACATACAGAGAGAGTGTGTTACACAAGTAAGCCAAGCAGAAATTGTGGCAGTACAAAAGAATTTGCAAGAAGGGAGGGCTCCTCTACCTAATCAAATAAACAGGTCCAATCAAAGGCTTGGCTTGGTGGTTCTTTTGCCCTAAAACAAATTCAATATTTTGTGCTTACCTTTTCAGAAAAGTAGGAATGGTTGGATCACAATGGCTGACTAAAGATCTAGTTAAACAGTGAGGCTTACACATTTATTTAGATTTACTTTCCCATGTCTTGTACTTTAAAAAGAAGATTTTGATTACAATTGTCCTTGGAATCTCGACTCAACAAAAGTCTCATGCTAGAAATTATAAAAAATAAAAAAATAATTGAATAGATGTCATGCACATGAATATTCAATCACATAAGCTATTCCATCCAATTCCAAAAGGGAATTCTCAAGCATCAGGAAGTGAGCCTCATCAGTATACGTGGACATTTGTATAAAAATGGAAGGAATACTCCTGGCAGCAAGCCAAGATTCCCATCTGCTTAGTTTAACCTGTCAGAAAATACAGCTGACATACGGTGTGAAAGAGAAAGAATCTTTCCTCCAGTTGTCCAGAAAATGCCTGCTGGATGCTGTTATTATGCTTCTATTGGATCCGGCTGGTGCAAATCATCAGTGAGAATCTGAACGGGTGGCTGAGATAATGACTTTACTCCCAAACCCCCCTCTGATGTCCAGGTCAATCTCACACCAACTGCCCATATCTCCCTCCTGGAGTTTGCCAATTAGAGCCATAGCCAGATCCTATTGGACAGAATTGGAACTGGCACTGACAAATAAGATGCCAAGGTTCCACAGATTGAATTACGGACATGGTATAGTGTAAACTTTTTTTAGAGCTACTTGAAATACCATATGCAATCAAACATGCTTGCATTTGACTTGTGGCATAAAGTCTGGCTCACATTAAACCAAAATCTTGCCAAGAAGATCCCTGGGGATAGCTTTCCGTAAGCATCCCCATCTATCCCAAAGGGAGATTTTATCAGCTGGTGTATTTACTCAGCAAGTACAGAACCTGCATGTCATAATTCCTCATGGGTACTTTATCTGAGCACACATCTTTTCAACCAATTAGAAAGGTCATAAATGCCATGTGACTAATTACCCTGGAGTAATTACCAGCCAATTAACCCACCAAACATTGACCCCCGATTCTGGCCAAAAACACACACACAGACAGCAAGACACCGTTCCACTTTAAATTGAGGATCATTCTTCTCTCTAAAGCAGTGGTTCTCAAACCTGTCCTGGAGTACCCCCAACCCATTTTGTATGTCTCCCTCATCTATCACACCTGATCCAACCCATCAGCTCATTCGTGGAGACTGCAAGATCTGAAGTGAGTGTGTCAGATATACGGAGACATACGAAATGTGCAGTGTTGGGGTTACTTTATGGAGTGGTTTGAGAACCACTGCTCTAATGGACGCTATTAAAAAAAAAGAAAAATATTCTGATGTACATCAGTTTTCTGTTAATACCTTCACCAATCACCTTACCAGAGAATAGCATTCCAGATTGTAATTGAAATATGCTTTCTCCGCTGTGCTGAGACAAAAGGGCATCCCCAAAAGTTTAGATTAGGCAGATAATCACTAGGGCCTAGACTGATCCATGAGAGTGAGAGACAGACCAGTGTTCCACTGATGGTTGGAGGACAGCTGATTGAGGTGGTGCAGCAGTTTATCTCAGTTGTGAGCATAGTAGTCACTGCTGCGCTCCCTGATTGATCTTAGATCTGACACATACTACATCATTGTGTTGGTCAATGAGGTTTGCTTGTGGATAGTTCAGAATCTGAACCCTTCAGGGGAAAGGCTGCTGCCCAAATAATGTCTGGTATTCTACAGTTTAAAAGCAGGAGGTAATAAAGCTCATATTTTTAATAACATAGGGCAGTAAAGAGACCTTTTCCACCAGAAGAAGGATGTCCAAGATGTTTATTTCACCTGTAGTATCTTTGCTCGTTGATGCCCGGAACATGTCTGTTATTTTAGAGCATTTCACTGGCTCCTCCTCCATATTTTTTATTTTTTCCTTTTGAGTCTGACCTTCTCAGCGCCAACGTTCAGTTTTCTTTTTTGCTTTTCCTTCATTTAACTCACTCACACGGGCGTTAGACTTCCAAAATGTGACGAGGAAAAAGAGGTGTTCGGCAGCGTTTTACATCAAAGGCCGGGGAGGGGAGGGGCCGCTCACTGATTCCCCTATATTTTTGAAAATCCTAGACATGGTTGGACCTGCCGAACGGGTTGAGCACTTTTATATACTGTGTAGAGCAGAGAAGCTGCACAGTTTGACCAGCGGGAAGCGGCCACACATCAGGCCGCCAGATAGTGTTGCTAATATACTGTAACTCTCAATGTATAACTATTATCAGACGCGGCCTTAAAACACTAACGGCCCACCGGGAAAAGCCCCAACTCTCTCGATTGCCACTCTGCTACTGAACAGGACAGAGAAACAATGATCTCTTATGTAAACAGATGCATATGAAAAAATTATGCGATCATCAGCAATAGACAGCATATAAATGAAAGCGGCATAATTTTATGGAGTAAAATGATGATCCAGGAAGTGGTGTATGTCTGTGCAAGCTTTGGAGGTGTTGATAAAAGTGATTAACTGGATTTATGCTTTGATAATCATACTGAAAATTATCCAGATGTAGTTTTTTGATTAAAAAAATAGATTTTCCCACCTTTTTGCTCAAAATTATGCAGTTTTATGAAACCTACTTATATTCAAGTGTTGATAAAAAAAGAAAAGAAAAAAGAATGGTTTAAGCTAGAATAAAACAGATTTTTCTGTTTAAAAGTAGAGGCACCGATCTTTATTTTGGTGTATTGCATATTCAAATATTCACACAGCAAAATATACTGGAGGCTATCAAATTTGAGTGAAAATCATCAAAAATCGCTGGCAGTGACTGGAAACTTAAAAAAAAAAAATGCTGGCAGGAAAAGAGTTAAATACCCAGCTGACGTCAGAACAGAGTTGCCTCTGAGTGCATACACTGCTGTGGGTGCTGCAGGATTTTAAACCTTGTTTTGTTGTTTTTACTACACGCTTCATGCAGATTGATCAGTGACCAAGGCCTTGGCATCCGTAAGGTTGATGCATTGGTTTATTAGGTTGTCGTCGATTTGCTTCAACCAGGTCTTCTTCAGCGTGGTATGCTTTTTTTCTTTTTTCTTTTTTTTTCAGTATTGGCCTATACCCAAACATAAGTGAAGGCCAGGCTAGCATGTGTTGCTAATCAATTATGAAGTAAATGCAACTGCATCACTCAAGGCTTTCAGTGGGAATCTCTGCAGAGATTGTCCTGCTAGTTCCTCCCATCTGTCTAGTATCTATTACTCAATGTCTGTTTCATCTGCATGCACAACAATACAAGACAAATGAATGTGCTGCAGGCATAAGGATACTTGACTTTCATTCATTCCCAACATAAAGTATTCATCAATGCATTAAGAACAGTAGTGAGACTTTTCAAATATATTTGGTTACAGTTAAAGTCAACACAACATAATCAGAATTTAACCCAGAAATTAACCCTATTTACTTAATGGACAATCCTGATGTTGGGATAATTCATTTGTGCACATTATTTCAAAGAAAAGTATTTTGTAATGGTTTTGTCTGTCGACGCAAAATCCATTACTTTTTGTTGCCATTATCTGACGGTCATCACCCAAAATGGCATTGCAAAATTGCTAAATTATTTAACCAAGATAATTATTGCAAGAAATTACTTTTCCGGATTTCACATTTTGCTGATCACATACACTACTCTTCCAAGAAATATGCCTCACTGTGCTGAAACTCAATACCCTCCTAATGACCTTCTACTTGTATGGAAATGATCAAGATGCAGTAGTAAGTGTTTGTTCTTGAAAAAAAAAAAACCTAGTTAGTCAGGACGATCCTGAATGAATTTCATTCTTATTCAGATCTTAGGCCTAAAAAAAAAAATTGTTTGGTTCCGGTTTCCGACCGACCCTGTCAATTTATGTGCGACCCAAATTTATTTTATGAGACTGGGGAAGAACGGTCTTTCACACATCGTAAATTAAATTACAGTTTCCTTTAAATGCTGTTTTACACTTAAGTAATCCGTTAAAAACCATTAAGTATTGCATCAAAACCCTTTAACTGTCAATTACTAAAGTGAGCTATAACTTAAGGTTTGGAAATCGTAACATTAAGAGAAACACGGGGGGAGGGGGGAGTAAACAATATATCGCGGAACAGAGAGGGCACTGACAACATGCTGACAGACAGGACATTAACATTACCTGCTTACTTTTAATATGGTACAAAGTCTCATTTGTTTATTTCACCTTTCAAATGTGGTCATTTTTTAAAGAAATGTAAACAATAAATCCCATTTTGTGGCTCTTGAATGTGTCGAACAGATCGCTGTAAGTTAGATCATCAGTTAAAAACTAACTGATCGTCTCTTGCTTCTAGTTAATTTATAGCATCAAAATCAAATAAACCACATAAATGAACATAACAAAGAATCTTGTTTGACTACAAAAAGATGTCTGTACACTCCGTTTTTCAAGTTCAAATCCTCCATGTTAATCTACTATGAGATCGCCTGTCAAACTCCCGCGAAGGCTTTTTGTGTGTGTGTGTGCGTTTTGCGTGTCTATGGCAACAACAGACTTTAAACGGGAATACAGAATCACTGTCGTAAAAGTACCGGTACACACATTTAAAATCAGCGCGCGTGTGTGTGTGTGTGTGTGTAAAACTGCCACTGGAGAAAAAAAATAATAAATAAAAAAAATAATAAATCCCTACCGACCAATGACCTCAACTGACAACCAACCGGAACCAAACTTTTTTTTTTTTTAGGCCTTAGACATCACACCTTGAAAAGTGCCATCCATACATATTAATAATATAGATTTTACACAAAAATGTAACTTCAGTCACCATTTTAAAATGGATAATAGTCCCAGGTATGGGTTGTGTACAGTGGCCGAGAGAGCTCAACACGCTGCAACTTAAGAAAACACATGCAAATTGAAAAAAACACCATTAAATTAAGAAAACATCTTCATCAGTTTGACAACACAAGTGTTGCAAATCCTCACAACACATGCATATAACGAAACGCGCTGCAAATCATCACAACACATGCATATAACGAAACGCGCTGCAAATCATCACAACACATGCATATAACAAAACACACTGCAAATCCTCACAACACATGCATATAACGAAACGCGCTGCAAATCCTCACAACACATGCATATAACGAAACGCGCTGCAAATCCTCACAACACATGCATATAACGAAACGCGCTGCAAATCCTCACAACACATGCATATAACGAAACACGCTGCAAATTATCACAACACATGCATATAACGAAACGCGCTGCAAATCATCACAACACATGCATATAACGAAACGCACTGCAAATCCTCACAACACATGCATATAATGAAACGCGCTGCAAATCATCACAACACATGCACATTAAGAAACAAATAATGAAGCATTGCAAATTTATAAAATTATATTTAGCTGAGGTTATTAAAGTTAGCCCTCTTAAGTAACGTTTTACATTTAATCATGTAATTATTCAGCTGATTTAGGCTAATAATATCCAAAAGATAAAGGAATCATGCAATCAGGGTGTTAAAAAAAACCCTCACCTTTCAGTTCACCAACAATTCCAACAACCAGTAGCCACTGCACGATAAGCAAATCCCAGCCGGGTCTGACACTTTTTGAGTTTACCTTGAAACATTTCCATTGTGGTCAGTGCTATGTGCAGGGTGTTTGTTAATGTGCATGTGTTGTGAGGATATGCAGCGCATTTCGTTATATGCATGTGTTGTGAGGATATGCATCATTTCTTAATTTGCATGTGTTGTGAGGATTTGCAGCGCGTTTCGTTATATGCATGTGTTGTGATGATATGCAGCGCCTTTCGTTATATGCATGTGTTCTGATGATTTGCAGCGCGTTTCGTTTTTTTTTTTGCTGGTGTTTTTTCAATTTGCAAGTGTTTTCTTAAATTGCAGCGCTTTGAGCTCTCTCGGCCACTGTAGTTCTGACTGGTAAAATTTACTATATTAAATATAGTGCTCTAGCTGCTGTAAATCCACTGTAATACACAGCTCTCTGAAATGCTTGATTTTGACTTGTCAGTCGTGACAAACCAAGATCTTTCATTCCTGATTATGACCATCATCACTTACAATGCGCTGAAACAGATTGCCCATTTGAGGCCAGCGCATCATTTATGTCTCTCATATAACACTGTGTTAATAAAATATTTCTATTCAAATCAAAACGTTTGTTTACTTATGTGACAATTAGCCATGTGCAAAGTAGAATAATAATGTACATTTATTATCACAATATAAATCCCTTTTAGGACGATACTGTACAAAGTCATCCTGTCGTGGTTAATATGCAAGAACAATTGGCTGGATGTACAGTATCCCTTACATATAGTAACATAAATCAACTGTGCTGTTCGCAGTTGAGCTCAACTGCATTAACAATATATGGCAATAAACAGTGGTCGAACTGTAAAAAAAAAAAAAAAAACAAAAAAAAAAAATATATATATATATATATATATAAACACCTTCTGGGGGGATGGGGGTGTGCCTGAAATGGAGAAAATTTGGTCAAAATTTTGCTAAATGTGTTTTTGTGCTGGTAAAGCTTGCACCTTGTCTGGTTTAGGCCTGTCATGGATAAATAATGATGACAATAAAACCGCCAGTAGGTGGCAGCAAGTCCATGTTTTAATAAATTATTTATTGAATCATTCAAATCAAATGATTCGTTCAAAATGGCTGATTAAATTAGAAACGAGTCCATCTTTACGGGTGTTAAATCACTGGCTCACTCGATCCGTTTAAAATATGAATCATATTTCAAAATACTGTGTTGCTATGCACGGTTGTATAAAATCAATAGCACATTTGTGCTCGTGCATATGTGTGTAATATTCGGAAATGTACATTGCTTGTGTAATGAATATAAAAACTTAAAAACTCATACATGGGTATTTTTATGTTTCATTGCTTGAATTATAAGGGCATTCTAACTGTATTATATCAGGCTTCATCGCGCAGTGAATGCTTTTGGACTCTCAAGACATGTTTTTGTTTGGTTTTTGCAAAGTTGGTGACTTGATAATGTCAGCTCTATTATCATCTATAATCCATCATGATAACATAATGTCAGCAAATACATTTAAATTATAATCAAGGAAAAATCATACATTTTCCGCTTTCTTCTTTTTAAAGAACTTCAAAAGTTGCACTTGAACCATTTTGCGTGAACAATTGTGAAAACTTGCTTATACTTGTGAGCAGCTTGTTACTGTCATGATCTGGCTTATGTTCCCATTTCTTGTGTTTGGACTTGTGTTACTTCCTGTCTAGAGTGTCATTTGTAGTCAACTTGTAGTCCTATTGTTTCATTTGTCGTCTTGATTGCTTTCACAGGTGTTTCATGTTACCTTGTCATCCTGTTAGCTTCTGTGTATAAATAGCCCAGTGTTTGAGTTAGTCTTTGTCGAGTTGTGTCATGTCCTTTTGTTTTATTAAATGTTCCACTGATTGCATTTGGATCCTACCTCAGCTCTTCCTTGCATTGACTCTTTACAGAATGACTGATCAATGTATGGATCCAGCAGCAGTGGAAATTATAGGTCTCCGTCAAGGAGATCTGCCCATCGAGGACTATGTGACAGACTTTGTTGAGCTAGCACATTTGACTAGTATGGACAAGGTATGCCTGATGATATTTTTTCATGATGGCCTATCTGAGCCTCTCAGCTCACTCATGTCTTTTCATGATCCTCACTGGACTCTGGAGTTTTACATTGATCTGGCACTCCAACTGAGCTGCTCTGGGTATAATGTGGATATTGTGGAAGAGGAACACGGCGCTCATGCAGTATCTGCCATTCCTGAGCCTCGTCCTGTCATGGCCGCCATTCCAACGTCTCGTCAATTTACAGCTGATCATCTAGAGCCTTGTCACATCACAGCTGTCATCCCAGAGTCATGTTGTTTTAAGGTGTTTGGGCTGCATACACCACCAGTGAAACTCTAGAGGTGGTGGCATCCACTATGATTTCTCCAGAGGTGGTGGGTGATCCTGCAGAACCTTCTGAGGTAGTGGCTTGCTGCTGTGTCCCCAGAGGTTATGGCGTTCGCTCCGGTTTAAACTAGGTGGCAGCATATTCTGCAGAACCTCCTAAGCAACACAATGCAGTCTCTGCCTGTCCTGTCACTGCTATGGAGGCCGTATGTGAACTCTCTGCCTGTCACATTTATGGAGGCTGTTAATGAACATTCATTCCTATCACAGCCAAGGAGGTTATCAATGAACTGATGGTGCCTTCTGCCTCAGTCTTTAGGGCCATAAGCAAACTGCCTGTTTCCTATGTTTCAGTTCCTCCGAGGTCTCAGCCCTGGTTTTCTCATCCATCTGCTCCACCATAGTGGTCTTCTGTTTTGCCCTGGTGGAGTCCTGTGGGTGGGGGCTCTGTAATGATCTGGCTCCTGTTCCCATCTTCCCATAGAGATTAAGACTGCTGAATGAGAAGGAAATGCTGATGGTTTTCATTACTAATTGATAACCGTATATAATGTAAATTAAAATATGATCTGTTGAACAAATTCTGTTGTTAGATACAAAAAGCTGAGATAATCTTTTTTTTTTTAGTCTTTTTTTCTATATATTTTTTTTATTTTATTATTATTTTTATTTGTCTCTGCTAACTGCTTCCTGTCTTTACCTTTACTATTCTATTTACTATTTGTCCTTTACTTTTATTGTTCCTAAAAAAAAAAAAACATAACAATAATAATAATAATAATAAAATAATCAGTTCTGAGTGAAATTTTACAAGAAGGCTTGGAAGTGGAAAAAAGACATTCTACTACAATGTAGTTAATAAACTAATCAATATTTAATCCAATTCTAATATCTTCTGTATTTACTGTATACACTAAAACTTAATCATTTGGAGAATGAAAAAGAAAACCTTCAAGGACATCTGTGCTTTCATAACTTGTATTAATGTATTTATATTGCATTGCATTCGCAATTTTCTCTGTTGTGAGACAAAACGTGAAAGTCTCTATTTATATTGTTGAAAGGAAGTTTAAATGACCAATACCCTCAGAATTCTTGCTTCAGCAGCTCAATGCAGATGCAGCAAATGCTTGATGTACATATTCCTGATTGTGGTGTAGGTCGTGATTTATGTTGATTTGAATTATGTCGAAGCCCTTTCTATTGATTAGGGTGTTTGCTTGCACATTTAGTATTGTCAGCGTCAAACTATGATTTACAACATTTTTTTTTCATGGAAATGCAGAGATGTTAACTCTGCAATTATGTAATTAAGCCTCACACAAGCTTTGCAAACGCAAACAAAAAACATCCTAATTAAAAATACGTGCTTGTGTGGCAAGATTTGTGGTGAAATAGGTGTGGAAACATTAAAATCTATGAAAATGATACCATATAGAGTTATTTTGGCTAGCTCTGAGAAAATAAATGTCTCACAAGAGCTCTGCAAATACTAATAAAAACAGCTTTGGGTTTCATTCAAACTTTGAAACCCAGTCTATTAGCAGATTACTTAGGTTGTAACACAACATGCTTTACTACACAAAAGAAATGAAGCAAGCAAGATAGATGGGGTAAAGTTTACAAACTATTCCATTAAGATATAATCACACCATAAAATCTTTACAGGTCAAGAGTGCATAAGAGGGAGGGGGAATCAGTCTGCCGGACTGAACCTTTTGCAGTTGTTTAATATCAATAAATCGCCTCTGGAGAAGGAGTTCGGCCCTGTTGACAGTACATCTCCCCTGTTCTGCGAGTCAGCCCACCCATCCATGTGGCACAGATGCAACATTAATTATCATAAAACCGCTGGCCTTGTACAGAGACTTCAAAGTGCCCAGACGCCAGTCTGAGAGACTGCAGAGAGCTTCAGTGTGACTAATGAACAAGCCGATGAGAAACAACAGCAGTAGGACAAGTGTTGGAAAACATTCCCCAGTGACACAGAATCAATAAAGCAAACTGTTGTCAGTGTGGGAGGAATATATATATATATATATATATATATATATATATATATATATATATATATATATATATATATATATATAGTTTTTTTTTGTTCTTGAAATAAAGCTGGATATGTCTTTCCAGTAGTGTCTTTGACAAAGTAAAAGGTGAGTTATTGATGAGTTTGTTTCTTCATCTGAACAGATTTGGAGAAATGTAGTATTGCATCACTTGCTCACCAGTGGATCCTCTACAGTGAATGGGTGCCATCAGAATGAGAGTCCAAACAGCTGATAAAAACATCACAATAATCCACAAGTTATCGACACCACTCCAGTCCATCTGTTAATGAATAGAAAAGCGAAGTCTTTGTAAGAAATTAATCCATCAAGACATTTTTATCTTCGAACCCGTCTCCGCTAAAATCCTCCATTCACAATATTGCTTTTTTCCAGTGAAAAAGTGATCTTGTGTAAATCAGAGGAGAAATATAAAGAGATCAAGCACCGTAACCCCACCCCCCCCCCCCCCCAAAAAAAAAAAAAAAACAGTAGAAACCAAATATGTGGGTAGATTTTGATGTGAGAGGACAATAAGGGATTACCTTATTTACTGGTGGAAGTGTTATTATGCATTATGGACTCATATTGTGGCCAGAAGTGATGGTTAAAATTTACTTGACTTCTTTATAAAAAAAAAAAATAAATAAAAAATACTGCTTTTTTTCTCTCCCTCGTTACAAGATGTTAACTAATGGACTGGAAAGGTGTGGATTACTAGTCGATTATTGTGGTGTTTTTGTCAGCTGTTTGGACTCTCAATCTGACGGCACCCATTCACTATAGCGGATCCATTGGTGAGCAAGTGATGCAAAGCTACATTTTTTTTTCAATCTGATCAGATAAAGAAAAACTCATCTACATCTTGGGTGGCCTTAGAATGAGGGATTATCCCATAATTTTTAATGTTTGGGGGAACAGTTCCTTTAAAGTCCACGTAAAACACATGTACAGTAAGCATTCTGAATGAGACTGGAGAGTTATTTTATCTTGTTTTTTGTCTACTCTGTATACATTTTACAATTACATTAATTTATTATAAAATTATTTCCAGTCTATATAAAACAAAACACGTAACCAGTGGACTCTGGCTTTAATAAATAATTGAAACTGTAAGATAAAATAGTAAATCAAACACTGCACAAATTCAAAAGAGGAACCCTGATGGGTTGGTGGATATTTAATTAGTAAATCTAATTACTTTAAACAAGTCAAAGGTTTTTTTTTTTTTTTTTCATGTGTATGTATGGTATGTTGTACAGCACGGGGGGAAAGGGCTACACAGATAGATGCACTTTCAGTATTACATTATTGCAGTATTGGTTTGTTGTGTTTACGCAGCACTTCTCAAGAGAAATTTGTATACCTCTTTGCTACAGTGTCTTAAAATTGTCTTTAGTCAACACCATAAATCACATTAAAGTCCATAATTGTTTGAAGCACATGGAAGATACCCTTTGCCTGGGACGGCCACGTCTTCAGGTTTTATCAGGCATTTCTACTAATGAGATCATTCTCATGAGAGATCTTTCATAATTATAATTATCTCAGGAATTAAACCTTCTAAACCTTAACCTGACCCACACTTTCACTTGGTTTTTATTTTGTTTATAAATGAATCCGAATTTAACCAGAGCCCAGCTGAGTGGATTAGATGCATAGCATTTGAATACATTAAATAAAAAAATAAATAAAAAAACATTTCTAAACAAATGTGTAGGTCATTATAGTCATGTAAACCTTGTTAGACTAATTGTTTTAGTTATTGATTAGTGAGCAAAGGGACCCAATCCTAAAATGATGACATGATCTAATTAACTATACTTTCATTAAATAAGCGAAATAACAGTATGTGATATAAAGGGCCAATCAAAACAATTTACATCAGATTGATAGAAGAGTACACTGTAGTGAATTGACAGATTTTCTATGGGTATGTTGTAACTGTTACCAACACCATATGTAGTCGTGCTTAGAAGAGCACCAGGGCCAGGCGTATTCCACCTCGCCACTCTGCCGCCCAGAGGCCGTCAGCTCCCCAGAACCAGCCAACAACCCCATGCTAGTGGACTCATATCGACTCTCAATGGCTGAAAGACAAAGACTGCTGGCCCAGAATCTTTGCCTCTACTGTGCAGCCCCGGGGCATACCATCACTGTAAAATACCAAATGAAACCAATCACCACTGTTGTGACACTTACTTCCTCTGACATCTCTCTTCCAGTTTCCGCCCTCCTCAATTCTGGGTCAGCCGGCAACTTCTTCTCTGGCGCCCTCTGCCGTCAACACAAACTCGCTACCATGGCAACGCCGTCAGCCTACCAAGTCCACACAATTACCGGCAGGCCGTTGAGTAGAAGGTGTGTACGTCATAGTGTGGGTCCCATTTCCCTCCAAACTGGACTACTCCCCCACGAGGAGATCCATCTGCTGGTTCTGGAGGAATCCACCGCTGACGTCATTCTAGGGTGCCCGTGGTTGGAGCAGCACAATCCGGTCATCTCCTGGAAAACGGGCGAAGTCCTGAAGTGGGGCGACGCCTGTTTCAAGAGCTGCATCTCTGGTTGTCCAGTCCCAGCCAAACCTTCCCCTGAATCTCTTCCAGTTTATTCTACCTCAATAGAGAGCCCAGTGAAAAACCAATCCATTTCCATCCCTACCTGCTACGCCCCCTTCAGTGACGTCTTCTGCCCCAAACAGGCTTCCAAGCTGCCTCCACACCGGCCGTGGGACTGTACCATCGATCTGCTGCTGGGTGAACCAGTGCCTAAAGGAATGATCTACCCCCTATCCATTCCGGAGGAGAAGGCCATGGAGGAATACATCAAGGAGGCGCTGGCCCATGGTTACATTCGTCCACCTCCCCTGCTGCTTCGAGCTTTTTCTTTGTGGAAAAGAAGGATGGAGGCTTGAGACCCTGTATCGATTATGGGGCTCTCAACCACATAACCGTCAAATTCAGATACCCACTTCCCCTCGTCCCAGCTGCCTTGGAACATCTCCGTGGTGCCACTGTCTTCACCAAGTTGGACCTCCGCAGCGCCTATAACCTCATCCGAAGACGAGAGGGGGACGAGTGGAAAACTGCCTTCATAACCCCTACTGGCCACTATGAATATTGTGTGATGCCGTATGGACTTGTTAACGCCCCCTCAATCTTCCAGGATTTTATTCACGAGGTGCCCCAGGAGTTCCTCCATAAGTTCGTCCTTGTCTACATTGATGATATCCTCATATACTCCCGGAGCCTAGCGGAACATCGACGCCACGTTGCGGAGGTCCTGCAATGCCTGGGGGCCTTTTAGCTCTACCTCAAGGCCGAGAAATGCACTTTCCATCAGCCCTCAGTGCAGTTCCTTGGGTACAACATCAGCAGCAGTGGCATCCGGATGGACGAGGGGAAGGTTAATGCCGTCAGAGATTGGCCCACTCCTACCACCATCAAAGAACTACAACGATACCTTGGCTTTGCCAATTTCTATAGACTGTTCATCCAAAGCTACAGTACCATCACCAGCCTCCTCCGTAACAAACCAGAATCACTCTCTTGGACTCCTGCTGCCACAGAGGCCTTCCACACCCTCAAAGAGGCCTTTATGACCGCTGCACTCCTGATCCATCCTGACCCCGACCGACCCTTCGTCGTGGAAGTCGACGCCTCAACTACCGGAGTAGGAGCGGTCCTTTCTCAGCAGCAGGGGAATCCCAGTCGCCTCCACCCATGCACCTTCTTCTCCCGGAAGCTCAACCCGGCGGAAGTAAACTATGACATCGGCAACCGGGAGCTGTTGGCCATCAAGTTGGCCCTGGAAGAATGGAGGCATTGGCTGGAGGGAGCCAAACACCCCTTTCTGGTTCTCACGGATCACAAAAATCTGGAGTATCTTCGAGTTGCCAAGAGGTTAAACCCGAGACAAGCCCGCTGGGCGTTATTCTTCACCCGCTTCCACTTTACCATCTCTTGTCGCCCAGGGGTAAAGAACGTAAAGGCTGACGCCCTGTCCCGGTGTCACGCCCCCGAAGAAAATCTTGAAGGACCCGAAACCATTCTCCCTGAAAAGGTCATCATCTGCCCCATTACCTGGTCGCCAAGACCCTTCCTGCAACCAATCCTGCTACACACACCCTGCCGGGTTGCCCACCTGGACATCAGTACATTCCCAGGACACGGCGCACTCCACTCATTCACTCCGCTCTCACATCTCTTGGCACTGGTCACCCAGGGGTCAATGAAACCCTCTCGTTGTTTAAAGAACGCTTCTGGTGGCCCAACATGGCCTCGGATGTCAGGAGGTACGTGAACGGATGTACAGACTGTGCCATATCCAAGAGCCCACGCCATCTTCCATCAGGCAAGCTCCATCCTCTGCCCGTTCCCAATCGCCCGTTGGTCACACCTAGGGGTGGATTTAATTACTGATCTTCCTCCTTCAGAAAATAATACCTGCATTCTTGTCATAGTGGATAGATTTTCTAAATCATGTCATCTTCTCCCCCTGAAAGGTCTGCCCACAGCCATGCAAACGGCCGAGTTATTATTTTACCATGTCTTCAGGTACTTCGGCATCCCAGAGGATATCGTCTCGGACAGAGGTCCTCAGTTCATCTCCCGGGTATGGAAGGCTTTCCACTCACTCCTAGGTGTGGCCATCAGCCTGACCTCCAGATACCACCCCCAGTCGAACGGGCAGACGGAGAGGAAAGTCCAGGAGATTGGACGCTTCCTCCGTACCTTCTGTCACGGCCACCAGAACTCCTGGAACCAGTTCCTAGGGTGGGCCGAGTACGCACAAAACTCCCTTCGACAACCTACCACCGGACTCACTCCATTCCATACTCGGCATACCGTGCATACTCGGCTACCAACCTCCTCTATTGCCCTGGTCAGGTGAACCCTCGGATGTCCCCGCCATCGACTACTGGTTCCGGGAGAGCGAGAGGGTCTGGGATCCGGCACACCACCAACTCCAGCGGGCCTTATGCAGACGTAGAACGACAGCAGACCTTCGCCGATCTGAGGCCCCAACTCACCAACCCGGTCAGAAGGTCTGGCTGTCCACCCGGGACATCAGCATGCGCCTGCCCTGCCGCAAGCTAAGTCCCAGATTAATTGGCCCATTCACCATGCTTCAGCAGATCAATCCGGTCACTTATAAACTCCAATTACCCCCTGAGTACCGGATTCACCCCACTTTCCATGTGTCTCTCCTGAAACCTCACCATCCCTCTTTCTCTCCTTCCACAGAACCTGGCGAAACCGAAGCCCCCCCTTCACTCCTCCTAGAAGACGGTGCGGCCTATGAAGTTAGAGACATCCTGGACTCCCGGCGGCGTGGTGGACAACTTGAATATCTAGTGGACTGGGAAGGATATTGTCCAGAGGAACGTTCATGGGTCTCACGCAACGACATCCTGGATCCTAACTTACTTAACACCTTCCACTCCAATCATCCTGACCGACCAGCTCCCAGGGGAAGAGGACGTCCACCACGTCGTCTGGGTCCTCGGCTCAGGAGCGGGCTGTGGGGAGGGGGGTACTGTTACAAACACGCCAGGGTCCACCTCCACTCACTCACAGCGCATGCCCTCACCGGAATACTAATCACTTCCACCTGACCCTCATCACGACCCAATCACATCAGCACTATAAATACCACACACACGCACTCAGTCAGCATCCGGTCTCGTTCGCGACAAGGTCTTACCTGTATGCTAACTCTAAGGACTAACTCTTCCTCTACTTACCTCTCTTCAGCGATCCTCCGAAGATCCAAGTCTCCATCGTGTGTGTGTGTGGTACACCTCACTCCTCTGACGTCTTCACCCAGCTATCACGGATCCATTCATCACTCTACCCAGCACATTTGAATCATCAGTTGCAAAACCTTTAAATGTGTAAACATAACATTACTTACAGACAGAAGTGAGTCAGAAGTGAGTCAGAAGCAAAGAGTTAGGAATGGCTGGCGGCTAGAGTGAGGAATGAGTTGCGGATTGAGTGAGGAACGGGATGCGGCTTGAGTGAGGAATGGCCGGGGGCTAGAGTGAAGAACAGCTGGGGGCTAGAATGAGGAATGGCCAGGGGCTAGAGTGAAGAAAGGCTGGGGGCTAGAGTGAGGAATGGGCAGGGGCTAGAGTGAAGAACAGCCGGGGGCTAGAGCGAGGAACGGCCAGGGGCTAGAGTGAAGAACAGCCAGGGGCTAGACGGAGGAATGGCCGGGGACTAGAGTGAAGAATGTTCAAGGGCTAGAGTGAAGAATGGCTGGGGGATAGAGTGAGGAATGGCCAGCGGCTAGAGTGAAGAACAGCCGGAGGCTAGAGTGAGGAACGGCCGGGGGCTAGAGTGAGGAATGGCCGGAGTCTAGAGTGAGGAAAGGCCGGGGGCTAGAGTGAGGAACGGCCGGAGGCTAGAGTGAGAAAAGGCCGGGGGCTAGAGTGAAGAACAAGTTGCGGATTGATTGAGGAACGGCCAGCGGCTTGAGTGAGGAACGGCTGTGGGCTAGATTGAGGAATGGATCCATTCATCACTCTACCCAGCACTACCCGCTCCTCTGCTTGTGCCTTCAATAAAACTATCTTTCTATTACTCCTCAGCCTCCCGGGTATTCTGTAACCGTAACAGAGTTGATGCACATATTTAATTTATTAAAACCATAATAATATAGACTTGCATAATATATGTATATTGTTATATATATATATATATATATATATATATATATATATATATATATTAGAGTTTATAAAAGTGAATAAATGAACAGAAAAATTGTGCACCAAAAAAAAAAAAAACAGGTTAAAATACCAGCAATATATGAAAGAATCTAAATAAATATGTCAATAAGTGCATTTCACTCAGTGCATCATGAACATCTACAATACTTTTTTTTTCTCTCCTTGTTGATCAATAATAAATTAATCATATTATGTAATTCTGAACAAAATCAAATTATGCCTTGCCTGCAGGACTTCAAGTGGAGAGTTAAAATGAGGAACCACCAGGGTTAGTGACATTCTCCAGGTGGGCTGTGCTTCATTTTAAATAAATGAGTGATGATTTGGGAGCAAACTAAACTTTATGCAAATAGATTTCTTCCCTAGTCTGACACTGTGCGTCATAATTTGAGGAGGCACTCAATTACATAACCTTTCCATTAGAATGAGCAACCAAATTGAAAATCTTTTTCTCATGGTAAAAAATGATTTCCAAAATGTCCAGTCTTGCATTAGCTGTAATTGAAATTCATATGTGATCCTTTTATACACTGGCCTCATGACAGGAAATGCAAGCAAATATGGTAGTGTTCATTAAACCTGGCCCTGAATGGCAATTGAACAGCAGAGTTTAGCTCCGACCATAATCAAAGACACCTGAGCAGGCTGAAGTCTTAAGAGTTACTAGAAAATTGCCGGTACATAAGTTCAAAATATAAGGATTGGTCTTGTTTTAAATCATTAGTTCTAAAAAAAAAAAAAAAAACTCATATGATGTTGCTAAAAAGAACATTATTTTGTGTATTTGGTGTAAAGAAATGGGTTTATGCAGTAGCCTATAAGTAAAAAACATTAAACATTATTTTCCTCATGCTCTGATTGGCCAGCTATCCAGTGCATTGTGATTGGTTGAATACCTGAAATGTTACGCCCCTCATCATTATATTATGGTCTTACCAGTCAGGACACCAGCAAATGGGACAAAAACAATAAAACCTATTATAAACGAGGCAATTGTTGCATCCAGTAGGGACATAATTACTAATTCTAATGACTTATACTGTCTTTTTATGTGTTACGTTGCGTATAGTGCAGCGTAAACATAAAACCATGTCTGCATTTATGATCGGAAAAACAAACAACAAGTCCTACTCTACACTGCTCAAAATTCACATTTGAATCATCAGTTGCAAAACCTTTAAATGTGTAAACATAACATTACTTACAGACAGAAGTGAGTCAGAAGTGAGTCAGAAGCAAAGAGTTAGGAATGGCTGGCGGCTAGAGTGAGGAATGAGTTGCGGATTGAGTGAGGAACGGGATGCGGCTTGAGTGAGGAATGGCCGGGGGCTAGAGTGAAGAACAGCTGGGGGCTAGAATGAGGAATGGCCAGGGGCTAGAGTGAAGAAAGGCTGGGGGCTAGAGTGAGGAATGGGCAGGGGCTAGAGTGAAGAACAGCCGGGGGCTAGAGCGAGGAACGGCCAGGGGCTTGAGTGAAGAAGAGCCAGGGGCTAGAGGAAGGAACGGCCGGGGGCTAGAGTGAAGAACAGCCAGGGGCTAGACGGAGGAATGGCCGGGGACTAGAGTGAAGAATGTTCAAGGGCTAGAGTGAAGAATGGCTGGGGGATAGAGTGAGGAATGGCCAGCGGCTAGAGTGAAGAACAGCCGGAGGCTAGAGTGAGGAACGGCCGGGGGCTAGAGTGAGGAATGGCCGGAGTCTAGAGTGAGGAAAGGCCGGGGGCTAGAGTGAGGAACGGCCGGAGGCTAGAGTGAGAAAAGGCCGGGGGCTAGAGTGAAGAACAAGTTGCGGATTGATTGAGGAACGGCCAGCGGCTTGAGTGAGGAACGGCTGTGGGCTAGATTGAGGAATGGCTTGTGGCTTGAGTGAGGACCAACCGAGGGCTAGAGTGAGGAATGGCTTGCGGCTTGAATGTGGAACAGCCGGCGGATTTGATGGAGGAGTATTATGTTGCTTCTGGTATGTATTGCAGGAGTTCAGAATTTAAATATCTGTGGATAGTCATTAAAAGTTAATTCTCTATCATGTTGGAAATATGCCCTACACCAAACCCAACCCTAAACCTGCCCCATAGTGTAAACAAATGCAACATTTAAATAAAAATGCTATTTTTGATGCAGATTCCTTACATGCCGATTTGAACTGGTTTGTGGAGACGTGGTTATACAGGATTTGAACCGGAGCTTCTCACCCCTGAAGTACATCACTGTTCTCCGTGAGCTACCGAACAAACCTACCATTTTTGAAAACCCATAGATATGAAGCTGGATATGTGCAATGCTGACGTTTAAAAACAACAGCATTCAAATCTCCCAGCAAACTAATATTGGTATAAAGTCATAACGTGATATTCTTCAAGTAATTGTGTGAAAAATATGCTTTATTAATTGAAACTCTGTAAATTTGTAACTCTGTAAATTTGAACAGGAATAAAAGGTGTCGGAGTTTTGCTGCCTCTAGTGTTCATTTATTTTGGAAACTGCAGTGATATGTACTTATTGGTATGTATTTCACATCTCGCTAAAAAATGCCCCCAGGTACGTTTATGAAATGAGACCAAGTAGGCTCATTGAGTAGGGAGCAATGAACACTTTGTAGGGACTTGTGTTGTCAAAAGACCCGGTACTTCGGTACCAAGTCGGTACTAAAAAAATGAAAATGTCACGGTACCAGGTTTCTGTAAGTACCGGTGGTACCGAGGACCTGTTCAAACCCAGTTCTGGATGCATACAGCGCTATGATTACCGCGAAGCAGAAAACTCGGACAGAATCTCAAAATCCAGTCATGAAAATGAAACTTACATTTTAATATGGACAGTCACGGAATTTGTCAAAGTTAGCATAAATGAATCAAATCAAATCTCCATATGGACCAGTATCTGTAAATGTTAAGCTGCAAAAGTTGGTTGAAATCTGCATCCTGCATGTTCTGCGTGCATGTCTCTGTGTGAATGAATGAATGGTTTGTTTACTACATAGACTGAATCGCATGACGCTTGCAATAATGAGGACATAAATACACAAACAACATCACCAGAACTGTTTTGAGTCACTTCACAAGCATTTTACCGTTTCATTTGAGTAAAACCAGTGTCAATTTAGTGAAAGTGAAAAAAAAAAAGTGAAAGTGATGTGACATTCAGCCAAGTATGGTGACCCATACTCAGAATTTGTGCTCTGCATTTAACCCTTCCGGAGTGCACACACAGAGAAGTGAACACACACACACACACACACACACTGTGAACACACAACCAGAACAGTGGGCAGCCATTTATGCTGCAGCGCCCGGGGAGCAGTTGGAGGTTTGATGCTTTGCTCAAGGGCACCTAAGTCGTGGTACTGAGGGTGGAGAGAGAACTGTACATGCACTCCCCCCACCCACAATTCCTGCCGGCCCGAGACTCGAACTCACAACCCTTCGATTGAAAACAGCCTCTACATTGCGAGTAAATCACCCGCATATGTGAATAAATTTTACTCAGGGCAACTAAATTATGTCTATTGTTAGCCATTGGCTAATTCTTTGTTGTCTTCTCCTGTCAAAATAATGGAGTTCATTTAGAATTATTCATATTTTCGAACAAACAGAAGAAATGCTGGTTTCTCCGTTAGTGGGCGGAGCTAATGCGCAAATGGCAATTTCATTGGCTGGCGCTCATCTATTAACGTCCCTGTTTTGATTTCAGCAAAACAGTTCGACCGAATGCAGAGAACGTGATTAATATTCATGAACCAGCAGCTCATCAATCCATAGTGCATTGTATATTGTTAGTATGGTAGTAGAATTAGTAGTATTATTATCTTTTAATAATAATTATTATGATCTATTACTTTTTTTTTTTTTTTTTACAGAAACCCTTAATGAACAAAAATATCTTAAGCATCACCACCAGTCTTAAGTTCAGATAAATGACAAATATGCATTCATTACAAATTCATTTTTACATAAAGGCATTGTGCTAGAAAATTACTATTATTTTGTAAAATGTATGTGATACTGCTACTACTGTTAATTAAAAATTAATCACACAATATTTCTTCCATGTTTTAATTTTAATAGCAAATCCCCTTTATTTACCAAAAAATAAAATGTGTTTAAATTTCATAAATTGAAAAGACAAAATAAATTTGGGTGAAACTTGTTTACTGTTTTTCATAATTATATTACTTGTAGCAGAACTTTAAACACAATTGTAAATAAGTATAAAGAATGGCATTGGTTTTATTTTTAGTGATAACATTTTTTTTTTTTATTAGCATTTTTTGTGTTTTGCTTTGGTACCGAAATTGGTACCAAGAACCGTGGATTTTCACTGGTATCGGTACCGAATACTGAAATTTTGGTACCGTGACAACACTAGTAGGGACCCTATCAATCGGAACCGTTCATTCATAGAGCCGAGAATCTAACAAATCTGAATTAGGTGTGATAAGAGAGACATGAAACTGAAATTTGGAAAAACTGTTTAAATGTACACTGGCCGCATGCTGCACGATTTTGAGAGAACAGATGACGGACTTCAGATGCTTGTGAGATATTTAACATGCTAAGTATTTAAACCAGCAATTCACAGCCATTAAGTGCAAAATGTGTTTTGAGTGGAAATAACATTGACGGCAACCTACAGCCAATGAGAGAGCACGATGCAGGGCAAGGGGAAATTCAAGGTAAGGAGTCATAATAGATCTGCAAACAGAACATCAGCAAACTACCATTAACTTCTTTATATTCTTCTTTGTATTTTGTTTTTATTTCATTTATTTTATTTCACTGTAAATCAGCGTACATACATCTTGGATTGCAAGCTTTTTGTGGGCTACCATTTTTAAAACACGTATAAATTCAGTCTATAAATAGAAGTTAGAATCTACTCAGGAAATAGGTGGACATAATCTCACCAAACCAGCAGATCATGCAGAGAAATCTGGTGGTAACAGAAGGGCCTACCACCTTCCCATGGGTGCAAGGCTGACTTTGTTGTCCTTTTTAGCAGCCATTCTGCAGTTAAACTATGCATTTTATAATACTGCAGCTGCCTTCATGTGCCAAGAGACAAGCTATTATTAGATCAGTGGACCACACAGGTCATTTCTAATTTACTTTTTTATTTCTAATTTTATACTTATAAACAGATTCATAAATTCCTGGATTCATTTAACTTTTGTGTACATTCACTTGACTTTGATTCTGTTTAATGCTTACAAAGTCGCTTCTATGAGCTGATGCTTGCTACATGCTTCAGTGCATTAGGACTGAAATAAGTTACTTTCTGTGACCAGGAAAATAAAATTTCTTAGAAGTTACACAAAATTTTTGCTACAGTTCGCTGGCAGTTGATATATAGTACATAATATAACTAATTATAATTAATTATACAGTATATGTTTTCCTTTTGAGCTTATTCACTACACACATTTTTAAAGTCAAAGCAACTTGAGAAGCAGTGATTGGGAAAAAAAATGGAACTGTCTAAAAAGCAAATATAAGAAATATACTTACAAAATAGAAGTAAAATGTTTGCCAAAGAACAAGTGTTGTGCAGTGTTCTTGTAAAATAATAATGGTTGCCACAAAAGGCATTCGTGGCAGAACCTTGAGCCTTTAAAAAATTCTTGATCAATGCATAAGTCTGAACATGTGACCTTTGTAGTGATTTCTTCCAGGATGCCTTCAGCAAGTTCTCAGTTTTTTTTTTTTTTTGGCCTACAGATGCTTCCATATTTTAATAATTTATTTATAAAGCATTCACCAGCACTACATTTATTTAGTTGTACCTATATACTGTACTTTACATTAAGCTGATATTATTTTTTCCAGCATTTCATTAAGGTTTCATGTACTTTGTGATATAATTGTTTTTTTTTGTTTTTGTTTTTTCATTTTACAGTGTATTTGGTATATTATATATATATATATATATATATATATATATATATATATATATATATATATATATATATATATATATATATGTGTGTGTGTGTGTGTGTGTGTGTGTGTGTGCTATGTTACATTTTACATTTAATTACTTTTACATTCTGCATTTACAGTTACATTTAATTTTTAGTAATATTTGTATTGTGAACAGGCTCTCAATATACTGAACCTTGTATAATCTTCCATACGAGTCAGAGGGTGAGGTTTAATTGTTGAATTTTACAGTGTCCTCCACAGCAGAAGTAATAGAGCACCGAGTTTCAGGGACATGCACTCCTTCAGTTTCTTCTGCTATGCTGTCAAACATCTCCTTTCCAGAATGAACTTTCCTTTGATAAGTCAGAAGGGTTCAAAATGTCATATAGCGAAATAGTGGATAAAGATGTCAAATAAAAACTTCCTGGCATATGATGTACTGGAAATAATCCGAGTCCAGCTGATGCCCATATAAAACTCCACTTACTGTTGACCAGAAGTGTTCTAGAAAGTGTGAATTTGTTATGATAAATTCGGAGTATTTGCATCAGAATAGTAAGCAATATATAAATAAGAAATAAACTACAAAATTGTTTTTAGGCATGACAGGTAGAGGAGTGGAGCATGAATTCAATGTCCTATTGCTTCCACATTTACATTAGAATTATTTTATTCTGTAAATGTATGTGTAATCCTTTAGCTAATCAATATAATCCCTGACATGACATAACAAAAACAATGATTTACAATGGGTCATGTCACAGCTCTTACTAGATCACGGATTACAGTATACTCTAACACAGTGAACTCCAAATATTGGTCCTGGAGGGCCGGCGTCCTGCAGAGTTTAGCTCCAACTTGCCGAACACACCTGCCTGGAAGTTTCTAGTATGTCTAGTAAGACCTTGATTAGCTGGTTCAGATTAGGTTTAATTAGGGTTGGAGTTGAAGTTGAACTCTGCAGGACTCCAGCCCTCCAGAACCGAGTTTTGAGACCCCTGCTCTAACATATAGTGTTATATTACGAGCTATAACCTGAAACACACTATCATTACAACAGAGCTTCTTGTACCGACTTAAATATTCTTCAATGTGTAATTTATATTAAGAATGAACTACTTAAATTTCTTGGAAAATACTGTATGGTGACAGTGCACTAAAATATGATTAATTTTAAATTCTGTTAGAACTACTGCTCAAACTCAATTTCTCAATTTCATGTAAAACAATGCCATTTTTAATGCTGTGTCCTCCAATTTACGTTTTTACTTTCTTTCTTTCTTTCTTTCTTTCTTCTTCTTCTTCTTCTTCTTCTTCTTCTTCTTCTTCTTCTTCTTCTTCTTCTTCTTATTATTATTATTATTATTGTTTATAAATACATGTATATTAATTATATGTGTGTGTTCCTGTGGCTCGTGGTAGAGCACTGTATTAGCAGTGCAAAAGGTTGTGATTTCAATTCCCAGGGAACACACATACTGTTAAAAAAAAAAAATAAAATGTATAGTCTGAATGCACTGTAAGTTGCTAAATGCATAAAGGTGTATCATTTAAGATATACCACACTAGTGTACTAATATTAAACCTGCATCACAAGATTACATAGTCAATTATGTCTGTCTTTCTTTCTCTTTGTATACTGTATGTAAAATATAATATTACAACTAAATATAGTGAATACAAAAATGAAACTGCACATTTTCCATGAATTATTATTATTATTATTATTAATATTATTATTATTATATTTAGAATGCAAAATGCAGTTTTGCTTCCCCCAATTCAAATTCATTTAAAATTCATGAACTGAGTTGGAATTCTAAAAGGCATTCTCAATTAAATTCTTAGTAGCTCAAAACCGTGAGGTGGAACTTTCCAAACCAGTCACTTATGAGGTTCTAGTCCAGTAAAGATGTTGCTGTGGAAGGCAGCAGATGAAAGCAGGGCAGCTTACCATGGTTTTGGACCAGAGCCCTTGTGTGAGAGCCGTATGTGTTGAGATTCTTGTAAGCGGCTCTGATTAAAGAGATGTTGGATGTCATTCTAGGCAGACCTATGGGACAGCTGCCAATAAAAGCACGTCCCCAGGGGTGTTGAAACAGAGATAGCAGTCGGTAACTGACACGAAGTACATGGCAGTAGAGAGCTTCTCTGAAGGACAGAGGTCGGAGTTGTGCGGAATTGTGATAAACATCCCAGCTGTCACAGTGTGAGGTGTGAATTGTTCGTGACTGAGAGATCGACTACGGTGTTACAGAACTATACTTTTCTTTTTCCCAATTACTTGAAGCATTTGAACACAATTAAGCTGATATTCTGATATCAGTGCTGTAAATTATACTCTCAACATGAGAATGCAAGACATGGACATAATTCCATATGAATTTAAAATAATAAAAGTAATTACATGATGTGCCAGATTAGCAATGAAATTCACCACGACCATATTATTCATTAAAACTGCAAATTGAGATTCAGTTACAAATATTGTCAGGGTTTTTTAATTAATTAATTAATTTATTTTTAGGTAAATTAACACTACTGATCAAAAGTCGAAATCAACCCTGTATTACCTGGAGTAAAATTACCTGCCCTTAAATTAAAGGTTTTAAACGCAGTATTAGTGCAACCATAATTAGCTGATATATTACAGCATAAAGTGCCCTTTCCAAAATATTGCATCTAGCACTCACGTAAACAAATGTATATGAATTTATTCTGACTGACACCACTCTGACATTGCAGAATTAAAGAGCTCAAGGCAGGTATACAGATTTCCTTTAAAATAAGACACATCCTTATCAGGCTTGGAACAGCCTAGACATATTATCTCTCATCCTGTGACAGAAAAATACCCTGTATGAAACAATTATTATTTTCTCTCTCTCTCTCTCTCTCTCTCTCTCTCTCTCTCTCTCTCGAGGATCAAGCTTAATAATGTCCTGGTTTAGGCATTAGCCCTGATAGGGCTGAGAATGGTCTCTCCACACAGCTGTATGTCGTTTAATCTTTGAGTTAGAATCCACTTAAGATGTTTGTTGTCACTTCTGTCAAGTAGGATCTTGTTAAAGCGAGCGATCAGCCTTGTACATATCTGACCCTGTCAGAGTGTGGGTAATATCCTTAGCTTGAGTGCTACTCTGCAGAATTAAATGTCAGTGGATTCATTTTTACTTAGTGTATTCCTAAGTGTCAGACAAGCTCAGTTTAAGAATTACACCTCGTATTCACAGTACAAGCATCTCAAATGCAACTTCATTGACCACTTGTGATCATGGCTAGAGATGTAAATAGAGCAAGGTACTAGCATTGCCATGGTCATGGGTTCAATTCCCAGGGAATACACATTATAAAATGAAGCGAAATCATGAGTCTGTAAATTACAATGTACAAAAGTGTGTCTTGTCTCTTGTCTTTTTTTTTTTTTTTTTTAATTCTGAGATTACGCCTCACAATTCCATTTTTGTGGACACATGATAACAAACATAAAACAAACAAACAAATAATAAATAAATAAATAAATAAATAAATAAATAAATAAATAAATAAATAAATTCATTAATAAATAAATAAATAAATAAATAAATAAATAAATAAATAAATAAATAAATAAATAAAGTGTAATTTTGACTTCTTCCGTTTACTGACTTCCATTCAAAGGTCAAAGAGGTCTCTTAAATTATAATGTGTGTGTGTGTGTGTGTTATTGTTGCAAACCTAAAGGAAATAGTTTATGAATTTCACTCAACAAACCGTTTTCAGACAGGCATCATTTGTATTTGAATTGTGTTTTGATGACAGACTGATTTGATCTTATCGACCATCTTAGACTGTCGTTTTTATGATAGTCTGCCGACCCATTAATACTGCCCCCTCTCCTTACCGCTCCTGTTTCTGAGCTTATTTCCCCAAAGACTTCCATTACCTTAAATTGTATTCGCCTGTTTGCACTGCATGCTGGGAATTCCCACTGATTATTATGTGATATCGGGTGAGTGATGAAATCAGATAGATTGAGGGTGAGTCACTCACTTGCTTGGGTCGCCATAAAATTAATGAACTATGTCTGAATAACGATCCGGTCTTCCTCAGAGTCCCACCTCTTAGAATTGAAACTGCTGCCACACTGTTGCGATAACTCAGTGCTAGCTGCCTCTGAGATGCCGACAGCATTTAATGTTGGATTATATAAATATTTGTAGCTTTACTTACATATGAATATAATAGATTATGATGTTGATTCTTTCTTCACAGAATAACTTAACTGAAGATGTTCATATACAGTATACAAATAAATTAGACTGTGAATTATTGTATTAAGTAAATAAATATAACAGTTTTAAACCTTCTATTCTCATGAAGTCTATGAGGTATTTCTGTAGTTGAATTTATATGGTTTTTGCTAAATCATACATGGAAACTTTGAGGCGTGGAGAAAAAGGGTTACAGGATTGAAAGAAAAAGTGAATAAATATATAAATGTTTATCTACCAATTTTTTTTTTAAATATTCATTTACGGTTTGGTGGAACTTTCTTTTCTTTCTTTTTTTCTTTCTTTCTTTTTTTTTCTACAAAATGTCTTTATTATTTGCAAAAACTCATAGTAGGCTAGGTGAAATATAGAAATATGACCTTCAGAAATGAAGACTGGCGTACTTAATTTACTTGGATGCCAGATACTTGAATAGTATGGATCGCAGCTGTAAAAACAAGCTGTTATGTGTCTATTAAAGATACTTGAATAAAAAATAAAATATTACAAAAAAACTGTATGTATTTTTGTGACTTTGGAGCACCCATAATTACAGTGGACAGATGTAAATGTGCATTTGTTGCTACTTTTACACAATTGCCACAGAGGGGCAATGGAAATGAAAAATAATTGATTAGTTCATCTATCGAGTCTTCGGGTTTTTCGAGTCATTCATTAATCACGTGACAGACCCATGCAGTTTGAGCCGGACACAGAATTGATTAGTTCATCCATTGAGGCTTCAGGTTTTTCGAGTCATTTGTTCATCACGTGACAACTCCATAAGCTTTACCTATGCAGTCTGAGCCGGAAAGAGTCTTAACAATAATAACCAACTCTTTATTACCTTTGTCACCACATTCAGTGTTATGGAAAAGAACCATCATGACAGAAATTCCCACATTTATATATTGTAAGAAATAAAAAGCTAAAATTTGAGACCAAAAATGCATCACGTAACTGTGAGTAAATGATAATGATGATAATAATAATAATAATGATAATAACTAGGCACCCGTTTGTAAGGAAATTCATTTCTCTATCCAATGACTCGAAAGACTCAAAAGATAAACTAATCAATTCTATTTCCAGCTCAGACAGCATATGGTTTAGTTTATGGTGATGTCACGTGATGAAGGAACGATACAAACCCGAAGACTCAAAAGGTGATCTAATCAATTATCTTTCCGGTTCAGACTGCATTGGTTAGTTTATGGGGCTGTCATGTGATGAAGGAAAGACTCAAACCCAAAGACATGTCAGATAAGAGGTGAGGGCAGCAAATCATAGGCTGCAGGTAAATAATGATTGAATCTTTTCTGTTTCTTATAGCATTACAGTTTTGTATTTTTTGTAGTGGGATCAACGTTTGCATATGTACTAGATGTGATAGGGAAGTAACACATTTTTTTTTACATTTTGCTAAAATGAACAAATTTACTCGAAAAAAGATTGATTTATTTTGCTTAATGAGACTCAAAGGACCAAGTCAGTAAAATGATCCGAACTTCCCATCACTAACCGAAGTGTGAAGCACCATTAGTCCCAGTTTTAATAGAAATTGGGCTGTTTGTAATTTTTTATTTTTTTTGGCAGACTATTGCTGCGCGATAAAACAATCTGCTCTCAGGACAGACATTTGGTGAAAGAAAGAGAACAGTTTGTTTTAATGTTTATTGTAATGTAAATAAAGTTCTGGGTATGGTTAATGAGTGGTAACATAGTTACAGGCACAGGTTTACATTAATACGTTTTATATTTTTAACAAATTTAACATTAACAGATTAATTTCACATAACACATTTTTTAAACATTCAAGTGATTCTAGTGATGAATTTAAAAGTGTAAATGTTCTTAACTAGTGGCATGAGAAATTGATAAATCGATAAATGTTCACAAATGGATGGATGAATGATTGCAAAACTACATTAAATTATATAAGGCACATTACAAAACATGCAGTTTCTGGAGCATACCAGTGAACAGTTTTCCACCACATTTACTGTGTATCATTTTTGTTGTTGTATTGGCAAATAAATTATTTAAGACTGAGCTATTAGATTGCCTTTTATCAAAAGTCACCTTTTAATATCATGAGACTGAGCCCAGGAGAAGAGAAATATTTGAAAGAAATGGTAATGCATTTTTAATGGAAGAAAAAGCTTGACTCATCATTTTGCCCACCCTTTTCTGAAAAGTCCATAGAAATCAATAACTGTCGTATCCTTTATCTCTCCAAGTCAATTTTGAAGTCCGTTAAGTCAGCATTATTTTTATTTAAAACACATACCAGCCCATTTAGGCATTAAATTAAATTGTATTGTGTTTGCAAAACTAGATACATGCAAACAGACAGGTGCTCTTTTAGCACATCAGTTTGAAACATTGTGGAAAGCCGGCCTTTAGGGTTCCCTGCAATGGATCCATACTGGAATGGGGTTGATAAATGGGCCGTGGAGAATAGTGCTTCTAAAGAAGTGCACGAGCAATCAGCAACGTAACAGATTAAAGAGATTGGCCTGTGGGACATATTAGCCCACACTAGAAGAAGAGTGCAAACACAAAAGATTTATACAATCTTTGTGTTAACAGCACTCATCTAGCCCAACGACAGCTGATCCATTTGCACTGAAGTTAATGACAGAACAATTAATGACAGTTCTCAGTAAAAAAGAAAACATGTTTAAAAAGCTAATTATATATTATGTTTCAAAGTCAAACATACTAAAGGGAAATGTATTTACTCACAGAAAAGTACATTAATATATAAGAATTTGGCATTTTGATGTACAGCCCTTTAGTCGTTAAAGATTTTGGTTCTGCAGGTGGCGAATAATAAAATAACAATATGCATGTCTCATATCATGCAGTTCAACTAAATATAAATTGGATATCAACTTAGTAGGTGGCATTATAAGAAAGCAAAACGTTGGAGGATCAAAGTGGATTTATTTATTTCTCTGATTCAGTGTCATGACTGGTCATAAGATTGCCCTAAAGGGTAAGATCTATTAATATCCACCATCTTTTGAAAGTAGAAGTGGGTGCAGCATTTGTAACTTAACTGTGTGAGGCTTCCAGTATCAGCCACTTCCAGTTTATTTATCTGTACAGAAGGAGTCTGTTGCTGCTTGACACTGGAAACTGCTATTTGTTATCATATAATTTTAATGCATTGTTATAATCATAAACACATTATTTTGTAGCGTAAATAACTTTACTGTTTACTGCCTAATGACTCAGAAGCTTTGAACAGAAAATGTTGCAATTTCAGCAAATAAAAATAGCATTTTACTAATTATTTTATTCTAAATATAATCAGTGGCTTTGTAAATTTCACAAAAATAAAAAGCTATACTTTATTTATAAAATATGTGAATGTAGCTTTAACAATTGTTTGAGTTGGATGAACTAAGAAGTGTCTGTAAAATCCAACAGTTAATTTTGTATACAGTAAGCATTTATTATTGAAATGTGTTTAACAAAAATAAATAAGAATATGACTAATATATATTTTATATATATTTTATAAGTTATACATCGTTTTTTTTTGTTAAAATTCCATTAAAGACAGTTTCAATAACTACAATAACTTTTTATATAAATTGTATTTATCTTTGACAACAATTAAAAGCATGAATAAGTTAGACATATTTACATAAATATGTGTGCATAAAGAGGGAAATCAGATTTTCCCATCATGCTTTGCTACAGTCTGTATAAGGATAGTGTTTTTGTGCTAGATTAATATAGGGATAGATCTTGTGTTGGGATTTATAGGGATTTCTGTATGTTGAAGTTTTGCACGACACCACTGACTCTTTCAACATTGACCACATGATTACTCGGTAAACGATGCCATGTACTGAATGACATTGTAAAAAAAAAATACATTTAAGTAAAGATTGCATTCAGTATGTATGGTAGTTATGCGTGGATTGCAGTTATATCCACAGGTGCTGCAGATAATGTCTGAGTCAGGTAATAATATATATATATTCCTGAGCCGGAGACCCAGCAGCTCAGCGGCGGTACAGCAACCATAGCGACGGGATGTGGCATCTCCGTACCCTCCTTCAGGGAACGAGGGTTACCATACATAACCAAGATGCTCCCTTTTAGTCAGTCACTCTCGACGCCATGTCGGTGACCAACGAAAATGGGATCCCTACTAAAGCGCCATGGGTGCTGCCCCTTCCAGTGCCCTGTGCGGGCCGCCTGTCGATCACAAGTGCAGTATGGAGTACCTCAAGGCCTCTCGGGAGCAAATACACATATAGCATCCGTTTAGGTGTATATGGAGAAATTTGAGGTGATTAAAACCCTCTTGGGAAGGCAGAAGTCTACCGGGGAAACATGGGTTCTAAGGGTATACCGTGGAATATACGCATACGAGACCGCTTAGGTCTCAATATGGAATCCAGCCTTCCATGGTTCTCACGGATTCATCATGAAGGCCTGGCGCCAGACGTTTCGCCTCGTCCAGCTGCCTAGGGTGATGGAGGATCTCAACAGGGTCTACAGTATGGACACTCTGGAGCAGCTTTAGCAAGCCCACACTGACCGGGGTCTCTCGGTGCCACTACCCGTTTGAGGTGAGAACACAGGAGGATACCGGCTCTACATAAAGGCTATAGAACCTAGCAAACGTGTTAGGGGTCACCCAGCCCGCAGCTCTACAAATATCTGTCAGCGAGGCACTACGAGCGAGCACCCAGGGGGATGCAACACTTCTATTTGAATGAGCCCGCAACCTGAACAGGCAGGGCACACCTTGTGCCTGATAAGCCAGGGTTATGGCATCAAGAATTCAGTCGGCCATCCTCTGCTTAGAGACGGCACTCCCCTTCTGCCAGCCTCTGTAACAGACAAAGAGGTGGTTTGAGGTCCTGAAGCTTTGTGTCCGGTCTACGTAGCATCTCAATGCTTGTATGGGACAGAGCAAAGCCAGGGATGGGTCTGCTTTCTCCAGGGGCCGCCCTTGCAGGTTCACCACTTGGTGTAGTGGGAACCTTCGGCAATTTATGTGCCAATACAGCTGCAGGTCTGTCCTAACCCCTGCAGATGCGGCGCGGGAGCCTTCAATTGGCCGCTTGCAACACGACAGGGGGTAGTCCAGCCTGAAGTGCGCAACCCACTCGACACAGGAATGACCACCGCTGAAGCGCCGTCTCGCCAACACACGAAACTTCCGAGAGCACGCTGAACTCGTAGATCGCAGCAGAAACAGTTGAGCAGACCAATACTAACGCTCGGCTCTGAAGCGAAAAGCTGGTATGCATTGCACCTGCTGCCTTCTTATACTCACGCTGTGATCAGCGGCAGCTGGATGCAATAATTGCATGCCAATGTGCATTGGCTCGTTTAGTTTACACTCTAAGTAGATTGGTTTATCGAAGTGATATCCCATTTTCGTCGGTCACCGATATGGCGTCGAGAGTGACTGACTTAAAGGGAACTACATACTCTAAAATATGAACGTTTTAAATATTTTTAAATTGTTTCATCAGACAGACAATATATTTTTGTCTGTGTGTGTTCGCCTGTTCAAGTTGCAGTGACAGAATCAGTGGCAATGCAGTTAAAGATTGAAGGGAGTAATGCCTGTGTTTATTCTATTATGAAGTGTAGGCTAATCTGGCAAAAGGATAACTTTTTGTTTTATAAATAAATGTTCATTTAAAAGCAGCCTACGATCAGCATATTATGTTGTTGTTACCGTTACTGTTACCAATCTGTGTCCCAATTTTATCAGAAACACCCCGGAAGAAGGTTTTCACTGACAACTGCCATTGTTAGACAGTGAACAACAACTGTTTGTTTGTCCCAGTTCACAACAGTAACTGAAGGGGGGGGGGGGGGGGGGGGGCTTACCGATAGGTCAATTATTAAATAGACTGTGCCTATCCTTAGAGAAGCAGTGTGGAGAGCCACTTTTGGAACACTTTTGAAATGTGCCATGGTGTGGCTGGTATAAACAAGCATTGTCTAGAGTGGTTGTGCTCAGCTCCAGTGTCCGAGTTGGAGCCGTAAAGCACTGCAGATGTGTGACGTGTGCAGTGATGTGCAGACGAGCTCTAACATCACTGGATCTGCTAATTAACCATCCATTCATCATATCATCATGCAAAACTAAGAATTACAATTATTGTAATGTGACAATCAAGTGCGGGTCAGGGATATATCTGAATCAGAGAAAAATGCAGGTGTAGGTGGGTGGCGGGTCGAACATTTATTTGAAGCAGCGGATTCAGGTGATGTTTGAGCTGATCCTCGCATCTCTAATATACAGATACCTGAATCTTTTATTATTATAGCTCCTCTTCATTCTCTTGAAAAGAAAAAAAAAGCTTGAAATGCATTAAATATGTGTTTGAGTTTACCCAGGCAACCCTGAAGCTCTCACAATGGTCAACTAATGGACTGGTCCACACCATGACCATGAATACTTTATAGCAATTTAGCTTTCCTGTCTCGCCTTCGGCAGGTACTCAACCTTACTTTTTTGTCCGGTTAATGTTCAGCAATTTAATGCCATATGATTCCCAATCCTTGTACAAGTTGTTCAGCCATTTTCTAAAGATCTAGCCCCAGTACAACTGGAAAATAAGGTTTTAGATTGCAGTGAATCAGTGGAGGATGTAGAAATCCCTGAGGCTACACATAAAAGTGGTCACTATCAGGGCAGAATCATCATCCTCATTGGACTCTGGGTACAGATCTTTGGAGATAACCCCTACTAACCACTTCAAAACTTTATTAGATAGTTTTGAATCCTATCATACACTGCATGCTGAAAGTCAAAGTCAAAGGCACCTTTATTTATATAGCGCTTTAAACAAAATACATTGCGTCAAAGCAACTGAACAACATTCATTAGGAAAACAGTGTCAATAATGCAAAAATGATAGTTAAAGGCAGTTCATCATTGGATTCAGTTATGTCATCTCTGTTCAGTTAAATAGTGTCTGTGTATTTATTTGCAATCAAGTCAACGATATCGCTGTAGATGAAGTGTCCCCAACTAAGCAAGCCAGAGGCGACAGCGGCAAGGAACCGAAACTCCATCGGTGACAGAATGGAGAAAAAAACCTTGGGAGAAACCAGGCTCAGTTGGGGGGCCATTTCTCCTCTGACCAGATGAAACCAGTAGTTCAAGTCCAGGCTGCAGCAAAGTCAGATTGTGCAGAAGAATCATCTGTTTCCTGTGGTCTTGTCCTGGTGCTCCTCTGAGACAAGGTCTTTACAGGGGATCTGTATCTGGGGCTCTAGTTGTCCTGGTCTCCGCTGTCTTTCAGGGATGTAGAGGTCCTTTCTAGGTGCAGATCCACCATCTGGTCTGGATACATACTGGATCCGGGTGACTGCAGTGACCCTCTGATCTGGACACAGACTGGATCTGGTGGCTACGGTGACCTCGGAACAAGAGAGAAACAGACAAATATTAGCGTAGATGCCATTCTTGTAATGATGTAGCAAGTACATAGGGTGTTATGGGAAGTGTTTCCGGTTCCGGTTTACCTAATTAATGCAGCCTAAAAATCCTTTAACGGATTTGGATATTAAAAGCATATTAGTATGTTATGTGTATGCCAGGTTAAAGAGATGGGTCTTTAATCTAGATTTAAACTGAATGAGTGTGTCTGCCTCCCGAACAATGTTAGGTAGGTTATTCCAGAGTTTAGGCGCCAAATAGGAAAAGGATCTGCCGCCCGCAGTTGATTTTGATATTCTAGGTATTATCAAATTGCCTGAGTTTTGAGAACGTAGCGGACGTAGAGGATTATAATGTAAAAGGAGTTCATTCAAATACTGATGTGCTAAACCATTCAGGGCTTTATAAGTAATAAGCAATATTTTAAAATCTATATGATGTTTGATAGGGAGCCAGTGCAATGTTGACAGGACCGAGCTAATATGGTCATACTTCCTGGTTCTAGTAAGAACTCTTGCTGCTGCATTTTGGACTAGCTGTAGCTTGTTTACTAAGTGTGCAGAACAACCACCCAATAAAGCATTACAATAATCTAACCTTGAGGTCATAAATGCATGGATTAACATTTCTGCATTTGACATTGAGATCATAGGGCGTAATTTAGATATATTTTTGAGATGGAAAAATGCAGTTTTACAAATGCTAGAAACGTGGCTTTCTAAGGATTGATTGCGATCAAATAGCACACCTAGGTTCCTAACAGATGACGAAGAATTGACAGAGCAACCATCAAGTCTTAGACAGTGTTCTAGGTTATTATAAGCGGAGTTTTTAGGTCCTATAATTAACACCTCTGTTTTTTTCAGAATTTAGCAGTAAGAAATTACTCGTCATCCAGTTTTTTATATCGACTATGCAATCCATTAGTTGTTCAAATTGGTGTGTTTCACCGGGCTGCGAAGATATATAGAGCTGAGTATCATCAGCATAACAGTGAAAGCTAACACCATGTTTCCTGATGATATCTCCCAAGGGTAACATATAAAACATGAAGAGTAGCGGCCCTAGTACTGAGCCTTGAGGTACTCCATACTGCACTTGTGATCGATAGGATACATCTTCATTCACTGCTACGAACTGATGGCGGTCATATAAGTACGATTTAAACCATGCTAATGCACTTCCACTGATGCCAACAAAGTGTTCAAGTCTATGCAAAAGAATGTTGTGGTCAATTGTATCAAACGCAGCACTAAGATCCAATAAAACTAATAGAGCAATACACCCACAATCAGATGATAAGAGCAGATCATTTGTAACTCTAAGTAGAGCAGTCTCAGTACTATGATACGGTCTAAATCCTGACTGGAAATCCTCACATATACCATTTTTCTCTAAGAAGGAATATAATTGTTAGGATACCACCTTTTCTAGTATCTAACAGAAAAGGGAGATTCGAGATTGGTCTATAATTAACTAGTTCTTTGGGGTCAAGTTGTGGTTTTTTGATGAGAGGCTTAATAACAGCCACAGGTTGACACAGACTGGTGAGTGCAGACTGTGTACTGAAGGGAATCAGCAACTGCTCTATGCATTAAGGTTAATTAACCCTGCACTGAAAGATGACGAAAAACTGACAAACCCAACTAATGTTTCTATTGCTGTGTGTCGGCATACATCGGTGCAGTGTGAACAGTCCTTTAAAGAACCTTGAGGCCCTAGTGGTGATATTATGTCTTTGCCCCAAGTGGCCCTAGGCCAGGGGTGTCCAGACCTGCTCACTATCCTTTAGAGTTTAATTAAAATCCTAATCAAACACACTTGAACAAATGAATCAAGGTACTCAGAATAATGATGTGTCTGAATATGCCAACTTCATTAGTATGTAGTAAGCAACAGTACATTAAAAAAAGAGTAATATGCCAGAACTCATATCACTCATAAAACAGAAAATGAAAAGTACTTGGATGATCTACTACTTATTTTGAAGTGCACCTTTGTAACCCCCTGTGTAACCACGCACCTGGAAAGAAGATGTAAACTGTTGGTGAAACTGTGCCCTTCTGGATTTTATCAGTTTATTCCCCCTGTCCCACCCCAGCATTAACCCACCCACCTCACCTGCTCTTGGCACCCTGTGTACATCATGAGGCCAGCCAGTTTTCTACAGTCTCATTGAACATCTGCCAACTGGAGAATGGCAAGTAAACATTGGGTTATTTGACTGCTCCTGCTGCCATTTCCACTGACTGGGACTGGCCTGAGTCCAAGAGATATGCAAATCAAGACTGCAGCAGAAACAACAAGTGGCTCTAAAAGCTTGAGAAAAATGCCCTGACTTCATTTGGTACTCTTGCTGCAGGGATTGATTGAGAGGCTGAGAATAGTTTTCATAATATCGATGCAGGATGTGATCTGTTAATCCAGGTGATGGAATGAGATCATGAGGGTGACAGGTTACAGTAAAAACTTCTTGAGTTAAGTTTGCCAGAGGCACATCAGTCTGACACTTTCAGTTGTCCTTGGGTTACTGAATATCTGTTAATGTGTTGTTGTATTAAGGCCAGTTCACATTGCACTAACAGACGCATGCCAACGTCACAGCTGACCAAACACGGTACATCACTTCTCAGACTTTCTAAGATCCAACAAATCAACATGTTCAGTTGGTGAAAACACTGAACGGGAAACACACTGATCTGACAAACCCCAACAAACATGTCTGTTGCCATTTTTCAACATCTCTCAGCGCAGTATGGAATGACTTTTAGCTCTCTTTAGCTTACTTAATAATAATAATAATAAAAGTAACAAATGTAAGGAATAATACTTAGAAATTTTTATTTCTTTGTTTCTTTATTTTAATGAATTGTTTGCACAGCCTTATTGTGAGAGTACAATGCTGTGGGTGGGGGGAGGGGATACAGACGTTAATTACAGTAATCGTAATTACCATAATTTCGAGATGACAGCACGTGACATTCTCCATGGAGCTGTTCATGTCCTCAGATTCTGATTTATGCTTTTCTATGGCAATACTATCAACGCCTAAACAGAGCCTGCTGTAGTCAGGTGGCACAGCGGTCATGTGCAATACTCAGGTTGTAAATACAAGTTCTACAAAGATGTGAACGCTTATTACAAGTTGGAATCTTATAATTACGGGAATTCTGATATTGCGTGAGCGCATCTTTAGCCTAGCTATGACTAGAGGCAGAGGTTAGGCTTAACAACTGTTCAAGGCCAATAAGCATCCAGTGCTCTGATGCCACTCAAAATAAACAAAGTGTCCTTTAAACAAATTGGAATGGATCTCTTAGAGCTGCAACAAATGTGGCTCTGAATATGTTCTGATTCTGGTGAATTAAGTCTAATTCATTTATATAACTTGAAGACCATTTTTATCACACATGATGTTAATGGGACTCACCTCTCAGATAGTGTTTTAAAATCATGATTTCAGTCATTCAGGATCAGAGCTCCCAAAGTGTCCCTGGAGACTTTCTGGGCAGTTTATGATAGTTCTGCTGCCTCAACCAATTGGGCTGCAGTTCAGTGTCTTTTATACCAACAGCATGTTTTCCTGGCCAAGAAGAACACAACTTTGTCAATCATTATTTGGATGCGTGTATGCTGCTTAGGGAAGAGCCATTAATGTACAATCTAGGCCAGCTGTGAAACTTGGACCCACACAAGTTTCTACCAGTTTCAATTTCAGTTTATTTATTTAAATGGGACAGTGCATATTCATGAACGTACAATCAAAGTTGAACGTAAATACGCCGGATTTAGCACAATGCTAATTTCCATCCGTAGTCCCAAACATAAACAAATACAAACCAAAAAACAAACAGACAATATACATATCAACAAATATACATATATAGCTAAATAAACAATAAAAGTTCCTATACCTTATTGTACTTATTGTAATATTGTCACGGTTCATGAATTCACTCTCTCTCTCTCTCTCGTCTAGCGTGCTGTTGTGTGTGTGTCTGTGGGCGTGGTCACTGATCAGCGATGATCAGCAGCGCCAGCTGGTTTCAATTGTTTGTTCCCTATATAAGTTCAGTAACTTGTGTTTCATGTTGTCAGATCGTTGTTTCTCCCCGGTGTGCTCTCGTACCTGTTCCTGTGTCCTTAGTTCCTGCCTGAGTCTTCCTGTTATCGTCGTTCGTTCCTGGATCGTCACTCAGCACTGGATTACCGGGCACCTTCACGTGGCTTACACACACACCGGGATTCAAGGGATCATCACTGGACCGAGCACCACCATCTGTTGTCCACCGAAGTCCCTGCGTCACCATTCCATCAGCCTTGTGTCCGCCCGCCTGTGATCCTTCGTATATATCTCACTCTTGTGCTGTTTGTCAATAAAGACGCCTTGCGATTACATCCTGTCTCTGTCATACGTAACAAATATTAATTTTAAATGCATAAATGCCTTTACATAGACATCCCAAAGTGCTTATTATAAATATATAAATAAAACTACCTATCAAATTTTACCTGCATACTTAATGATTACATTTTTGATTATTATTCAGCCATCTTTTAAGATGTTTCTTAAATTAAAAAAAAGTGGGGCTCTCTCTAATTACCATTGGTATACTATTCCAATTTGTGCAGCCTTTAATAGAGAGGACATTTTGTGCAAACGAAGATTTTCTAAATAGTACTTCACAATCCCCCCGGGTAAATGATCAAGTCTTCATCTCGCTATTTTTTTTTTTGATAAAATCACCCGGGGTGGTGGGGCGATTCCATTCATAGATTTATAAATAAGACAGATATTTTTAAAATTTTTAAGATTTTCAAAATTTAGTAGTTGATACTTCTCAAAAATTAGACAAAGGTGAAACGACTGTGGTTTCCTGTCAAATATCTTGACTGCTTTTTTATATAGTTGAACAATGGGTTTTAATGCAATAACTCCAGCAAAATACCAAACTGTGAAGCAGTAATTTTATGGTATTAGATACCTTTTGTATGTGTTTTTTGAAAGTGAGGTTTGAATCTAGTATAACCCCAAGGTACTTGAACTGGTTTACCAACTCCAATTCCTCCCCTTCCAAAAACACAGAAGATCTACTTCTTGTTGGTAGTTGTTCAATGAGTGTATTACAGTCAGTTTTTAAAATATTTGACTTCACACGTTTTTTTTTTGTAAACATCATCATAACGGTCTTTTTAGTTTTAAGAGTGAGACAAATTTGATTTAGCCAGTTTTGAACTTTAGTTAGTGAATTTGTAAGGTTTGTAGCTATTATCTTTTCATCATTGCCATGTATAAAGATCACAGCGTCATCCGCATACATCTGCACATTACAGTCAGGACAAGCAGCTGGAAGATCATTAATGTACATTGAGAACAATAGAGGTCCGAGAATTGAACCCTGCAGAACTCCAACATGATTGCTAAGGGAAGGAGATTTAACCCCATCTATATTAACACATTCTGTTTGATAAATATGATTGAAACCATGATATAGAATCTGTAGAAAAGTTAAAATGTGTGAGTTTGGTCAGCAGTACTTGATGGTTGACTGTATCAAAAGCCTTTTTAAGGTCTTAAAACACAGCTCCTACACAAGGACTCTTATCCAATAAATACTTGATCTGTTCAATCAGAAAGCAATTCGCTGACTCAGTGGAATGATTGGGCTGGAAACCAGACAGCACACGATGCAGTGGGGTAAAACCTTTATCCAGATGTTCAATAAGTTGTTTTGCTATCCACTTTTCAGCCACTTTAGAAATTATTGGCAGGATGCTAATTGGCCTGTAGTTGGCGACCTGTGTTTTTGATCCTGATTAAAAGATGGGTGTAATAATGGCCTCTTTCCAAGTTGCCGGAACTGCCCTTTGATTGATTGATTGATTAACCATAAGAGTAATAGGTTGTACCAAGGCATCGTTATGAGTTTTTAAAAAGTTATTGTCAATACCATGGACATCCATAGCTTTGGAGTTCTTGAGCACAGCAATGATCTTTATTTCCTCTGCCTCTGTTATGTTTTGTATCTGAAAGATGGGCTGATCTTCATTTAATAGTCGAGGTAAAATATTAGAAGGAACAATGGACCTTGTTATTTCAGATATACTGTCTATAAAATAATTATTAAAAGTGTTTGCCACGATCGTAGGATCTCTAATCAGGGCATTATCCACGGCTAACTCAATGGCTTTAATTTCCTTTTTATTATGTTTACCTAATAATTTATTTAAAATTTGCCATGTTTTTTTCCCATTACCTCTTGTATTTTCTATAATGGAGACAAAAAAGTCTGCTTTAGCTTTTCTTAAAGTTTGTGTAACTTTATTACGTGCATGTGTGAATTTTTCCCTGTCAGTGGACAAACCAGATTTCAGATATTGTTTAAGCAGCACATCTCTAATTTTTAATACATTTTTACAGGTTTGATTTAACCATGGTAAATTATTTCTCTTCTTAGCCCCTCCACTCCCCCTACAGGTGAAGGAGGACATTGCCTCTTTAAGCTTCTTGATAAAATAGTTACAACTGCTTTCTATATTATTTGAGCATAATATTTCCTCCCAATCAACCACTTTCAAGGCTGTATTGAGATTCTGTGTTTGATTCTTAGGTATAAAATTTAATTTAACATCGGAGGAATGAAGAGCACTATTTAATTTTAGATGCCTCTTTTTTGAAAGTTTCCTAGAAAATAAAATAATGTTATAGTCTGATAAACCATTAAAAAAATTAAAAGTCTTAATAATTTGATTTGGCTTATTGCTGAACAGAAGGTCTATTCTTGTCTGGGAGTTATTTGTTATTCTAGTTGGCTTTTCAATAAGTTGTTCTAAGTTAAAATAGTCTGTGGATCGTTTGAGATTTTTCCTACCATGTTTATCATCCCAGTTTATATTAAAATCCACCTATGATTATAACCAAGTTTCAGATAATCCTAAACAATCAATATTTGAATCGCCTAGGATGTGCTCTAGTTGTTTACGCTTATTTCCGAGACTTCTAACATTTAAATGTCCACATAGCAGTCCCTTAGGTTTATAGGTAGAGTCCCAGATTGTTCTCGATTGATTGAGAGTCTGGAATATTTTAGATCTGCTATGTTTTTTTTAATACAGGGTTTCTGAATTTTACTTTTGTGCAGTCATTGATGTTTGAGTATTCGCTGCATACCGCTAATGGAGATAGCCTTGGCACTAAGTCGCTGCTAGCCGCTGATGATGTTAGCCCCATAGATAACATTGGTGATGGGGAAAACCTCTCAACTGCTGGGCTGGTGGCCGTCGCCACGACCCCGCTGGAAGCCGCTGACGAAGTTATCCTTTGGACTGGTCTGCTAGGAGCCACCGGTGATATTTTTCCCCTGCTGCCAGCCCGCTGGGAGCCGCTGGTGTCGATAGCCTTAGTGATGATCCATCGATAACTGCTGGTGGTGCTAATCTCCCAGCTAACACCGTCAACCTCTCAGCTACTGGGCCAGTAGCCGCCGGTGCGATCCCGCCGAACACCATTGATGGTAATAATAATCCCCCGGCTGCCAGTTCTTGTCCGTGTAATGCCGCTGATTGTCTTTGTCCCCGGCTAGCAATGCTAGTCCACCAAGAGCCGCCAGTGAGGTCAGACTTGGTACTAGACCACTGGAAACTGCTGATAGTAATGTTTTCGGCTCAAGACCAGCAGGTATAATTAATCTCACGATAACCTCGCTTAGAGCCGCAGGCTTCCTCCTGGCTTCTTGCGGCTGGAAGGTAAATTCTACCGTTTTCCTCATGTAGCGAAAGGTAGCGGTACGAGCAGATAATAACACACAGTATTAGCAAGGCAGAGGGCGTCAAACCAGGTGTTGGAGTGAAAGCAAAAGTAGGGGATTCGTTAAACCTTCTATCTTGCTTAATAATAAGTGAAGAAGGTTTAGAAATCTTAAGTTTAGGATGCAATGTTAGACGCACTGCTATTTCCCGTGTCTGTGATATGGCAGCCATTTTTTCAGTTATATATGTATTTAGTGTATTTGTTTATTCGTTTATTTGTACAGGGACAATGAACAACAACAGTGTTGTGCCAGAGTTAGCTATAAAGCAAATTTGCATCTGTTTTACAATATTTTTACATTTAGTTTACAATATTTAGTTTGTCACTTAATTACAATATTAAGTGACAAACAATACAATGTAACACATACAATATCACATCATACTACAGTACATTAGAGTACAAATCCAAGTCAATGATCACATATCTGATTTTCCTTAAGCCATACTTTAAGTGTGGTTTTAAAAAATACTAAGTGTTTTACACTCTCTAATATAAACAGGTATTAAATTCCATCTTTCTGCTGCTCTAACTGAAAAAGCTGATTGTCCAAAAGCAGTTTTCTTAAATTTAGTTGAACAGTCACCTCTAGCTGATGACCTAGTTTGCCTGATATTGTCCTTACAAAAAGTCACACATTGCTTAAGAGGTGTTGGTGCAAGATCATGAAATAATTTGTATTTCACACATCAGCAAATAATACAAAATTGTCAAACGTCAATAATTTATAATTTTTTATAATGTAACAGTGATGATAACCCATTGGCTTTTTTAGCTAAGATTTTTACAGCTTGTTTATAAATAGTATATAATGGTTTTAACATAGTTTTACTTGTATGAGACCAACTTGTAGCACAATAAGATAAATGAGGAAGGATCATTGTATGCAAAAAGAGTTTAGCAGCAGCCACTGGCAATTGGTGCCTAATACTCCTGAAGATCATCAAACTTGCTATAGTACTTTTAGAGTCCTTTTTAATGTTTTATAAAAATTTAAGTTAGAATCCATAATCATACCCAAATATTTAAAATGTTCAGAAATATGTATTACCTCTCCTTTAACTAGAACATCTGGACAACACTCATCAACTTTCTTGATCGAAAAAAAAAAAAAAAAAACATTCCCACAGTTTTACTCAGATTAAGAGTAAGCCAAGAATGACATAGCCAATCTGAGACTTTGTTCGGTGCAGCAGTTAGTTTTATAGCAGCTTGTTCTTCTGTCTTAGCATAAGTATAATCAACTGTATCATCTGTCACGATCTCGATGGGGTCTTAGGCCCCGTTTACACGATGGGAAAACGCAGATGTTTCCCTGTGTTTTGGCCTGTCATTTACACGAAAACGCAGTTTTTATCCCTGAAAACGATTATTTCTAAAAACTCCGGCCAAAGTGGAGATTTCTGAAAACGCCGGTTATGTGTTGCCGTGTCAACTGGGAGAAACGGGGTTTTAGATTCTCAAACGTCACATTATGCGCCAGAAAATGCTTAACGTCATGTGAGCGCCCTATGTTTAGAGTTTGTTTGGGTAACGCTACTGTTTGATCATGGATGCTAAGGTGGTACTCATTTTTATGTTTGTGCAAACGCTTTTGGTCTGTTTGCATTTGCAAACACAACTGCTGTATTATATCGAGGAGCAGAGGCGAACCTCGCGCCATGTCTGTGTTGTTTTGAAAGGAACAGGAAGTTCGATTTTGAGGATTCTGATTGGCTTGCATGGCTTTATCCTTCTCCCTACACTGCCGCCCATAGGTTTGGCATAGTTATGATGGCGCTCGACGGCGTATTTATGCGGGTTGATGTAAACGACAACTTTTTTGAAAACGATTTTGTGTGCACGATGTTATTTTTGAAAACGGAGGGGGGGAAATATTCGTTTCTCTAAATACCCGGCTATGTGTAAATGTGGCATTAGGCTCTTATTGCCCTGGAGCACATGGCTTTTTGTTTTGATGGCTCACCAGGTGTTTCACGGTCTCCGCTGTTCTCTCCGCCCCTCCCTGACTGGCGGATGCCGGTGAAGTTTCCCCACTGGTTTTCCTCACTGAGTGCTGGCAGTCTCGTTTCTCTGTTTAGTCCTCAGCTTAAATAAACACTTAATTAATTCATCCGCTGTTGGATCCTGGTCTTGTTTTCACAATCTGCATACATCTGAATCAGGAACTCTGGAATGTATAAACTGAAAAAAAAAATGATCCAAGAATCGACCCCTGTGGGACTCCAATATTACAGTCAAGGAATGGTGAGCATGCTTCATTAATTTGTGTACATTGTTTTCTTAAATTTAAGTATGACTCCATCCATGTCAATGTATTAGTAGAAAAAATTAAACTTTCATAATTTAGATAAATAAAATTATGATTAACGGTATCAAAAGCTTTTTTTAAAATCAAGGGAGACAGCATCACAACACCTCCCCTATCAAGACTGGATTTAATTTGTTCAACAAAATAACAGTTTGCTGTCTCTGTAGAGTGATGTACCCTAAATCCAAACTGCATACGATGTAATGGAAAAGGACCATGATTTAAATGCTCTACTAACTTATTGCAAATTACCTTTTCAATTACTTTAGAAACAACTGGTAGAATACTGATATCTCTATAGTTAATTACGTTAGCAGGATCACCACTCTTAAATATAGTTGCTATTACTGCTGACTTCCAGGCATTTGGGAAATGTCATTGTTTTATTGCCAAATTAACCAAATGAGTTATAAGTTTTCTTTGAAAATTTGCATACATTTTAACAAATACAGTCACAATTGAAAACCTATTTGGCCCTAGAACTCCTAAGCTGGCTTAAAAATGTTATTATATAGGACTCAGATACTTCACAAATATTAAAAACAGTAAGGTCATGACTTGGTAATATAATATCCTTACTTCTCATACCAAATCCATGTGTTAAATCTTGATCTGAGTCTATAAATAAATTATTTCATACACTAACATTTTGATGCTTATCTTGAATTAAACTTCCATGAACCTGTTGTTCAATACCTTTATCGTTTTTATTATTTTTCTTTTTTACTTGTATTGATATTCTCCCATACTTCTCTACTATTCCCCTTTGCATCATCAAGATCAAAAAAAAAAATTGGCTTTTCTCAATTCCTTTAAAACTTTATTACGTAAGTTCTGAAATGTCCTTCTATCATAAGCTAACCCTGATTTAAGCGCTATTTTTAAAGCATGGTCCCTCTGTTTCATTAACTTCCATAACTCTTCATTTAACCAAGGAAAATTCTGCTTCTTTCTAGAAAAAGTGACATTTTTACTAAATTCACCCTTGATCTTATTAATTGTAACAATTAAACATTCAGAGGCAGCTTCTAAATTATCTGTAGACCAATCTAGTTTTTTAAATTCCTCTTCAAATTAGTTTTTAAGTATTTTCGGTATAATATTTAGCACATTTTCCTTTTCTTGTTGATATAAAAACCTGTTCTTCGTTAATTTTCTTAATATAAGATTATGACCTGATAGCCCTGTTAATAAATTTACTAACTGAGTTATTCTTTCTGGTTTATTTCTAAATATTAAATCAATTTGAGTTTCAGAGGATGAGGTAATTCTAGTAGGGCCCATAATTAACTGTACTAGGTCAAGATGAGTTACTATCTCCTGAAGCTTTTTCCTATTTGACTTCTTATTCCAATTTATATTAAAGTCTCCGACCAAAATTAACTCATTATTTCGATCAAACCCCTTCAAAAGATTTCTCAGATGATCATAGAAAATATTATTTGATGAAGGAGGTCTATATATGCCCACTACATTAAATGTCATACAAGGGGATAAAACCATTATTACAGCAATATATTCTATATCCACTAAACTATTGAATTCAATTTCCTTACATTTAATGCAGTCCTTCACATACATAAGCAGTCCACCACCTTTTCCAAATTTTTTATCCTTTCTGAAGACTTTATATTCCGGGACCAGATATGCAGTGTTTGGTAATGTTTCTGTTAGCCACGTTTCTGACAAGCAAAGCAAATCAAAGTTTGAATTTGTAAGTAGCTGTTCCAGTTGTTCAGTTTTTGACGCAATGCATCTGATGTTTAAATGTCCCATAAGTTATTATTTGGGCTTTGAACGCGAATCCCATAAAAGTTTCTCGTGATTTGCTTTAAACAGATTGTTTGCATGCAGTTTGAAAGTATCTTGTAGACGGTCATCTACAAAAGGCAGCGCATCGTCTTTATTAAATTAGGTCCTGGATTTTGATGAACTTCATTCGCCAGAAGAAGAGTAATGGCTAAATAACTGATCGTTCTCCGGAACATTTGAGATGGTTTTCTTCTCTCGATAGATCGTAAGTGCTTTGTTGGGAGAATCACTTTTCCATTGTTTAATATCACGTTGAAAGAAGTGAATGGGGTGCATAAATATACTTTAGTAACAACAACTTGTGTCTGTCCCCCACTGATGTCAGAAACACATACCAGGAAAAAGCCTGATTGGGCCAACATCTCTGAATCAAAGGTAGTAAGGTGGATGCAAAGAGTAACAGACTAGCAGTGCTTCCTCCAATATGCAAGCCTGATTTTGCTTGTTCTTACACTTAGACACAGAAGGGCTTTTCACACTTGAAATTGTTCACCCTGGATCATCCTAAATGGAATCTGTGGTTCTCTGAAATCATGTTTTCACAGTGCTCATACTATACCTGGGGTTAACTGTTAATCCTGGGTATTCATTAACAGATGTTTCACACTGTACATTCCTAAACCCCAGGTTAATGGTCTTATTTGCATAATTGCAGAGTCACTGTCACTGATTGGACGAACAGCAGGCAATCTGTTTGCACTTCTTTTCCCGTGTCTTGCCAGTTATTCAAAAAAATAATAATAAAATGCCGCCGCGCAGGTCTTCCAATTTGTCTTGAACAGAATTTTCTTAAAATAACTGTAAGAATAATGTCTCCTCATCACTCCAGTACACAAGCTCTGTCTTTTGACATTTCTTACTTTTCTATCACCAGCTGCTGTTTACACCATGCACTTTTCCTGTTACGGATGTGTTTGGCTGTCTGTTGCCAAGCCTCCAGTAGCAACAAGTAAATGCAGCTCTGTTTCACACTAAACAAACTTAGAACCGCCATGTGGGGTTAACACCCCAAATGCGGTGCTAACCCAGCTTCGGGACCAGGGTTTCATAACCCTGGTTTAAAAGTGGTGCTTTTAAAACACTTCTTTACCCGGGCTGAAAAGCGCTGTTCAGAACGACGATAACCAGGGGTTAGGTGCAGTGTGAAAAGCCCAAGGGATAACTTGTCAATAGCTTGTTTGCAATCACATTATTCTGATGACATGCAAAATACAGATGGAGAGCAGGATGTGAAAAGCAGAATGGATGCGATGGAAGAAAGTTTTGTATTGTACTGTTTTAGGCTCTATTACAAGAGAAAGGTATAAACAGAAAATTACAACATATTTTGGACAACAACACAATACCTGAGACTGCAACAACAACAGATGCTCGCATTGACTTTGGGATTTATCGTCTGTATGTTTAAATCACATAGATCAAACTTTTATTCTCTGGTATTTTTATTTATTTATTTTTTATGTTGTTGGTGACCTTTATCATGGTTGCAAAATAGTTCTATTTCTATAAGAAACAGTCATATATTAATATTAGATAATAATAATAATAATAATAATAATAATAAATTCTTTACATTTATATAGTGCTTTTCTAAGCACTCAAAGCACTTTATATGAAAGGGGGCTGTCTCCTTGTCCACCACCAGTATATATACATATATATTTCGGATGTCAGTGCTCCTTTTGTGCTAACTGCTAATGGGTGTTTAGTGTCCCTACCCTCCTTGTGACTTTTGTCACGCTGCTGTCCATGGTGCTGGAGCATAATTGTCAAGGGACCTAACATTATGCTGACATACAAACATAGGGCTCATTCTCAAGGTCTCAAAGCTCAGCAGCCTGCCCACATCTCATTATAGTCATGCTGTCCAGGGCATTAAGGGTGATCCAAGATATTTTCCAATTCAGTCTGTCAAGAGACAAGCTTAGGTTTTGTCACATAACAGGACTGAGCGAGACTGCTTAGATGGCTTTTAGTGAGCATATCCACTACTTCATGAAAGAGCTAATACAATTTTTCATTTTGGCTATAGACAATCCATTGGTGGTTCTGAAGAAATCATCATATGCTGCTGAATAATAAACCTTTTATTTATTTTTATTTTTTGCTGCTTGTTGATTCTGCATTGTATATAAAATAGCAAACAAAGTAGCATCTGCAAACACATTTTGCTAGACCTCAGAACTAACCACACATTACAAACATTAATGCCAAAAAATATATGAAAATAAATAAATAAAAATATTGAATCTGGTCGGTATTGAACAGTATATATTTTTTTTATTTTACGCGAAATGTGATATGCACAGAGTTATTAGGTCATATTTTCTCCCTTTTTTCCCAAAACGTGACACACGCCAGTCTCCCTTTTTAATGTGTCACGATCATTAGCTGGAGTGCTCATAAACTCCAATAGAGGGTACTCCACACAGGACTCTGCATTATTGTTTCCATCCCCTTTTTCAAACTCCATTTCCCATCCTGCCTCATTCCTGGGACTGATTGCACACACACACACACACCTGCATCTGATTACACACCTGCATCCAATTACACACCTGCAGCTAATAGACACACACCCATTTAAGCAGCACACTCACGTCAACTCACTGCGAAGTCTTGTTTAGCCCTGTCTAGCTTTTCCAAGTGTTTTCCCTGTGTTTGTTCTTCCGTGTCTGACCTTTGGATTGTGTATTCCGACTGTGATTCTCTGCTGCCTGCCCCAATCTCTGCTTGTTTCTGTTTTTGATTCTGTTATCCCTGACATACTTGACGCCATTCCTGATTTCTGCCTGTCTGTAGTGATGGCAAAATCGAGGCCTCGTGAACCAATGAAACAGTTGAACCAAATGTGCCATATTGTTTCGAGGCTTCGAATCAATCCGACCCCCGTCTCAACGGTGACACCTAGTGGTCACTTGCAGGTGTTGATCTGAAACAACCTTGACGAGCCATTAAAAAAATGTGTTGTTTTTTTATTATTATAATGTTCTAATATGTGAAGCTTGTAACCTATAGGCTCCTCACTGTGCATAATGTTATTTTGGTCATGAAAAATGAATATTAATAAAAGAAATCAAGCCACAATGTCTCACTTTTTTAGAGATTTTTATTCAAAAATATTAATTTATCTGCTGTGGAAGGACTTAGCCTACTTCTTTTTTTACAGATAATTTCTCCAGCCTTTGAAAAAATCCTCTCACAAGGGACACTTGTTGCTGGCATACAAAGATATTTTTTTGCAAGGACATACAAATGAGGAAAGATTACTGCTCTCTCTTTCCAGTAAGTTAGTGGATCATGAGTTCTGGGCAAATACGCATCGTTGATGTATTTTTTCACTTCCACTGTGGCATCAGCTGTAGCATTGTGTATCATCTTGGTTTGATGGATGCGAGTATCAAAAAGTTCCCATAAACTGTCCTGTGTTTCTACTGGTGTTGATGTTGATGGTGATGGTGATGATGATGATGATGGGTGTGATGTTGACATTTCTGGGTCTGAATAAAAATGAAAACAGCAATTAGTAACAAATCCTAAACTGACGGCATATATGAAGGATATATTATATTACATGATTCAGATTACATAACATAACACAGACTGAAACTCCTCACCAGGATTTGTGTTTGAACGCATCAGTGAAGCACACTCCAGTGTGATATGCTTTTCAGCTTCCTAGGCTTTGGCAGCATTTCCAAATGCCACATTTTTGAACCTTGGGTCCAGCAGTGTAGCCAGTGCCAAGGCTCTAAAACTCTCATAACCTCCACATCTGGAGTGCAGACCTTCTTGCAGATGTGAGCCTATGAGCCAAAACAGGAGAAACACATATTTATAATAATGACAATAATATGACAGTTATGGCCAATCACATGGGTAGTATGGTCATTGTGGCCTACCTAATTGAACAGTTGATTCCTGCGTTGCATTTCCTTTTTTCTGTGCAAGCTTGTGCTGCAACATCCTGTACAGTGGTATAAGCTTTGAAGCAGACACTCTCTTTTCCTCTGACATCTCTGTTGTTGCGAGTTTGAATGGTTGCAGTATTGACAATGATGGTTCAATAATGTCATAATCAATACTTGTCAGGGGAGCAGTATCATTGTTTAAGTTGGAAAGTGCAGCAGCCACTGGTTCACGTTGGTCATACAAGCGCTGTAGCATGTCAAATGTGCTGTTCCATCTCGTGTCAACCTCCTGTATCACTTTCAGAGTTGGTCTTCCCATCAAGCTCTGCATCTCCACAAGCTTGTCCTTTGCTTTGCAGCTGGATCTGAACAACCCCACTATCTTTCTGGCCTTCTGGCGTATTTCATTGATGACTGGGGTTTGATCTAGTGTCTTTTTCACAATCAAATTTAAAGTATGAGCAAAACATGGGACATGGCGAAGGTGGAGTAGCTGGGCACTTAGGATCATGTTAGATGCATTGTCAGTCACCATGCACTGAACTTTGGAGGTTATTCCCCACTCAGCCATTAGCAAGGCTTTAGCCTCCATGAGATGCTGAGCTGTGTGGGTTTGGTAAAACCTCCTTACACCCAGTACAACAGTTGCCATTTTTGCCTCTGGTGTTATGTAATGGCAAGTCACACCAAGATATCCATCCATATTAATAGAGGACCACATGTCAGCTGTAAGGCTAACAAATTCCGCCTTTTGTAGGTCCTCCATTGTCTTCTCCTTGGCTTTGTTGTACTTTTGACCCACCACCGGTCTTGAGTCCCACAGAGGAGATGGAAGGATATACTACTGGAGCGACGACAGTGAAGGACGAGAGAGGACCAGGCCTGGGCGTTTAGTTGTGTGTTGATTTTTATTTGAGTAAAAACTGTTTTGTGTTTATTTTGTATTATTAAAATGTTTTTTGATTGTCCGCCGGTTCCCGCCTCCTTCTTCTGGATGAATATGAAGGTTTTATCGTTACAGTGGTGCCGAAACCCGGGAGAAGGAGGGACGCGCTGCTGTAGATCCCTCACCACTGTGGTGAATCCGCGGTGCCACAGAGCAGGCGAGGAGGATGCCGCCATGGACGCTCGAGGCGGTGGACTGGAGCGAGTTGCCGGGGACGGGCAAGCTCGCTGCCGACCGCCCACGATATGGAGGGACGGCTGCCGTCCGTGAGGGAGCGGAGGAGTCGGCGCCGTTCGCCAGGGGGCCGGAGCCTGCTGCCTCCGTGAAGGAATCCGGAGGAGCAGGGAACGGGGGACTCCTGCCGGCTGCCCAAAACCGGAGGAGGAGGAGGAGTGTCGTGCCGTCCGCCGAGGGCCGTCCAGTGCCACCGCCAGGCACCGCGGAGGAGATCACCCAGCCGGTGGAGGGCCGAGCAGCAGTGCGTCTGGGAACCAGAATTTTTTTTTTTTCCTCTCTCCCCTCTCTCGTCTCTGTCGCTCCTCCTTCCATCTCCGTTTCTCTTGCCTCGTCTGTCCTACCCCCAGGTTCCCGCAGGTCCCCGTGAGCGGTCCCCCCCGGAGGGAGAGGGGGGGGGGAGTAGAGCGCAGTCTCGAGGGTACCCCCCGGCCTGCGAGGGGCGATGGGGGTATGTGACGAGTGGGGCGGGGCCGAGGGATGTGGGAACACGAGTGAGGCCGGTGGAGTGATTGGGAAATCCGCTACACCTGTGACCCACCATCGGTCTTGAGTCCCACAGAGGATATGGAAGGATATAAAACTAGAGCGACGACAGTGAAGGATGAGAGAGGACCAGGCCTGGGCGTTTAGTTGTGTGTTGATTTTTATTTGAGCGCACCAGTCGTCCGTGAATTATTAAAGTTTCATTTGATTGTCCACCGGTTCCCGCCTCCTTCTTCCCGATGATTATTAGAGTTTAATTCGTTACAATGATATATTATATTTGTTAGTTCTGTTGTTGATTCAGGGTTAGCATCATCTGAGGTCCTCTGAGGGTCAGCATCATCTCTTCTCAGGTGTTCTGGATCCAGACTGGAGCTTGTTTAAATCCTAGTTACCACGGGATGTAAATCCCATGGCAAAACATGGAAACGAATAGAGACATCATTAGCATAGCTGCTGATCCAAAAAAGTAAAATTAGTTTAACCCAAGCTATAGAATAAAAATTCACTTGAATTCTTGGCGAAAGAGATGCGTTTTAATCTAGATTTAAACCGAGAGAGTGTGTCTGAACCCCGAACATTATCAGGAAGGCTATTCCAGAGTTTGGGAGCAAAATGTGAAAAAGCTCTACCTCCTTTAGTGGCTTTTGCTATCCTAGGAACAACCAAAAGTCCAGCGTTTTGTGACCTTGGGGAACATGATGGATTGTAGCGTGGTAGAAGGCTAGTTAGGTGGTAGAAGGCTAGTTAGGTATGCAGGAGCTAAACCATTTAGGGCCTTATAGGTAAGTAATGATAATTTGTAACTGATACGGAACTTAATAGGTAGCCAGTGCAGAGACTGTAAAATTGGGGTAATATAATCACATTTTCTTGACCGGGTAAGGACTCTAGCTGCTGCATTTTGGACTACCTGTAGCTTGTTTATTGAAGAAGCAGGACAACCACCTAGAAGTGCATTACAATAGTCCAGTCTAGAGGTCATGAATGCATGAACTAGCTTTTCTGCATCAGAAACAGACAACATGTTCCGTAGCTTGGCAATGTTTCTAACATGGAAGAATGCAGCTTTTGTAACATGGGAAATATGATTTTTCAAAAGACAAGTTGCTGTCTAATATAACACCCAGATTTTTGACTTTAGAGGAAGTAACCGTACATCCGTCTAGTTGCAGATTGTAATCTACAAGATTCTGTGTAGTTTTTTTTTTTGGTCCAATAATTAATATATCGGTCTTATCCGAATTTAATTGGAGAAAATTATTGGTCATCCAATCTTTTACATTTTTAACACACTCCGTTAGCTTAGCTATATATCTCTCAACGAGACCAGATGAAACCTCTAAATTATCTGAGTATCATCAGCATGACAGTGGAAGCTAATTCCGTATTTTCTAATAATATTACCAAGGGGCAACATGTATATTGAAAATAGAAGGGGACCTAGGACGGATCCTTGTGGCACTCCATATTTTACTGATGATAAATGTGATGACTCCCCATTGAAGTAAACAAAATGGTAGCGATCGGACCAGTAGGATCTAAACCATCTTAGAGCCTGCCCTTGAATACCTGTATAGTTTTGTAATCGATCTATGAGTATGTCAATGACCTATGGTGTCGAACGCAGCACTAAGATCAAGTCAAACTAGAAATGAGATGCAGCCTTGATCTGACGCAAGAAGCAGGTCATTTGTAATTTTAACAAGTGCAGTTTCTGTGCTATGGTGGGGCCTGAAACCTGACATTCTTGACAACCTGACAACCTGACCTGAAATTCTTCATACAGATAATTTTTGTGCAGGAAACTTTTTCTAAAATTTTAGACATAAATGGAAGATTTGAAATGGGCCTATAATTTGCCAGTTCACTAGGATCTAGTTTTGGTTTCTTAATAAGAGGCTTAATAACCGCCAGCTTGAATGGTTTTGGAACGTGACCTAAAGATAACGACGAGTTAATAATATTGAGAAGCGGTTTTTCGGCTACAGGTAACAACTCTTTCAGTAATTTAGTGGGTACAGGATCTAATAAACATGTTGTTGGTTTAGATACAGTGATAAGTTTATTTAGCTCTTCCTGTCCTATAGTTGTAAAGCACTGCAGTTTATCTTTGGGTGCAATGGATGAAACTGAAGTGTTAGACGCTGCAGAATCTACATACGCTAGTGTATTTCTAATGTTATTTTATCAGTGAAGAAATTCATAAAGTCATTACTATTAAACGTTTGTGGAATATTTGACTCAGGTGGCGTCTGGTAATTTGTTAATTTAGCCACTGTGCTAAATAAAAACCTTGGATTATTTTGGTTATTTTCTATGAGTTTGTGTATATGCTCTGCCCTAGCAGTTTTTAGAGCCTGTCTATAGCTGGACATACTGCTTTTCCATTCAATTCTAAAAACTTCCAAGTTTTTCTCCAATTGTGTTCAAGACTACGAATCTCTTTCTTGAGAGAGTGAGTATTACTGTTATACCATGGCACTGTAAGTTTTTTTTCTAACCTTTTTCAATTTGATGGGGCAACAGCTTCTAATGTACTAGAGAAAATAATGCCCAGTCATTTTTTTTTTCAGTCATTTCGTCTAATTCGTGTGTATTTTTGGGTACAAAATAGCAGTTGAGAGAGGTCAGGCAGGTTATTTGCTAATCTGTCTTTGGTGACTGGAACAATAGTTCTGCCCAGACGGTAACGCTGAGACACATAGTTAATATCAGTGATATACAGCATGCACGATACAAGGAAATGGTCTGTAACATCACATTGAGGTACGATATCTATAGCAGTAACATCGATTCTATGTGATATAATTAAATTTAGTGTATGATTAAAACGATGAGTGGGCGCGGTGACATTTTGCTTGACTCCAAAAGAGTTTATTAGGTCAGTGAACGCAAGTCCTAATGCATCATTTGTATTATCAATGTGAATATTAAAATCTCCAATGATAAGCGCCTTATCAACTGTAACCAGAAGGTCTGAGAGGAAATCTGCAAATTCTTTTAGCAATTCTGTATACAGCCCTGGTGGTCTATACACAGTAGCCAGAGCAAGAGATACATTAGATTTTTTTGCATGTCTGACAGTGTAACATTAAGCAGAAGTATTTCGAATGAGTTAAACCTGTATCCTGTTTTCTGGGTAACATTGACAATATCACTATATATTGTTTCAACACCTCCGCCACGACCAGTCTGACGGGGCTCATGCTTATAACAGTACTTTGGTGGAGTAGACTCATTTAGACCAAAATAATCATTTGGTTTTAGCCAGGTTTCAGTCAAGCAGAGTATATCAAAACTATTATCCGTGATTTCATGTACAATAACTGCTTTAGGTGTGAGTGATGTAATATTTATGAGCCCAAACTTTAAAGATAGTTTTTGTTCATTTACTTTACATGTTTCTGGTTTAATCACAATAAGATTTTTTTCTAGGTCCTACATTAAATTTATATTTTGACCTCACTATTCGGGGAACAGACAGTCTTAATATATTTTACAGCACAAGTACTTTTATCATTTAAGCGAGTGGAACAAAAGTCATCATAATAGTTATTTGAGAATTGTCTTACTAGTCACATGGAGCGCCGTGTCCTGGAGATGTTGTCAGAGAGCAGCTCCGCTCTGCCTCTGCTGGGGTGCAAACCATCAGCGTGAAACAGGCTAGGATGCTCCCAGAAAAGATTCCAGTTATTAACTAATAGCAGTTTCTGTTCTTTTAAACCATGACAACCATTCATTTAAAGCCAAAAGTCTACTGAAACTTTAGTGTCCTCGTCGATATGTGGGCAGTGGTCCTGACACAATGATCGTTGCCGCAGGCGTTGTGCTGCGTACCTTCTCGATCAGGCTCCTGAAGTCCCTCTTCAGCGTCTCCGTTTGCCGCAGCGTGGTGTCATTAACCCCGGCATGAAGCACGACCGCTATGGGGCTCTCGTCGGCCTTCAAGATTGCTGGTATCTGCGCAGAAACATTGAGAACACGAGCACCAGGGAAACAATGAGTGTGCACTTTTACCTTCGGCTAACGTAGCACGGACGTGTCGGATGATGGAGTCTCCGATGATCACAGCGTCGCATGCCGTCTCGCGGAGGGGAGCGAAGTGGTTCCGGGTGGCGATCTCAAAGACCGGAGGTCTAAGAGACATCATAGAATATGCTGTTTTGTTGTGTGGCCCTTCGTTCACTGTGGGTGAGGCAGAGGACAGTGTTGAAACCCCAGCGCCGCTGCACAAGATGGCCGCCAGCCCAGCGCCGCTGCACAAGATGGCCGCCAGCCCAGAGCCGGTGCATAAGATGGTCCCCATTTCCAAAGTCAAGTCACCATTAACACCCATGAGTCAAGTAAAACCACAGTTGATCTTCGAGAGTAGAGTCACCTGTGATCTTTGCGAAACTTGGGCTCCAGTTCCATCTGCTCTGCCCTGGTGGGCTCCAGTTCAGCCTGCTCCACCCTTGATTCCTGCTCTGTCTGCACTGCCTCTGCCCATGGTCCATCCACTTCCACCTGGAACTGGCCCTACAGCCCTCCCCCTATTCCGCCTCTGCTCCTTCGCCCTACTAGATTGTTTAGAGCGTCTGGAAGCTGCCCCTTTGGGGGGGGAGGTTTGGGGTCTATGTCACGATCATTAGCTGGAGTGCCCATAAACTCCAATAGAGGGCACTCCGCTAAGGACTCTGCATTTTTGTTTCCGTCCCCTTTTTTCAAACTCCATTTCCCATCCTGCCTCATTCCTGGGACTGATTGCAAACCAGCATCTTATTACTTGCCTGCATCCGATTACAGACCTGCAGCTAATAGACTCACACTCATATAAGCAGCACACTCACGCCAACTCACTGTGAAGTATTGTTTAGCCCCATCTAGCATTTCCGAGCGTTTTCCCTGTGTTTGTTATTCTGTGTCTGACCTTTGAATTGTGTATTCTGACTCTGATTTTCTGCTGCCTGCCCCGATCTCTGCTTGTTTCTGTTTTTGATTCTGGTTATCCCTGACATGCCTGAAGCCATTTGTGATTTCTGCCTGTCCGAACGTCTCTGACTCTCATCGCAACAGAATGCAAGGAAAATGTCATTTAGGAATTTCTGTGGTCTAATGTGATATTGTTGTTCTTGTTCATGATGAAATTGTATTTTATTGCTGTAATATATAGTATTAACATAACCTGTTGAATTTATTTTGGAAGCGATGACTGACTGATGAATGTGTTTTTGGTCTAGTGCCTGTATATAAGATTAGTATTGACCAAGTTCAGAGGCTGTCATATGTGGATCAACTTACTATGTGTACTTTCATTAGTTTCAATAAAAATAACTGTCATATTGATTCAATGGATTTTTTTGCATTTTGGACAAAAAAAAAAAAAGTATAATAAATCTTTGAAAAACAAAACCTGGATTAGAATTGTTCCATGTTATTATAACCTAAAGATGCTATGTCAAAGTTTGAAACAAAATGACATAGACAAAACACTTTCAGAAAAGCAATGTTGCAAACTAGTGGAAAGGAAACACTTTTTTTTTTACACTTATGCATTACTTACATATACTTTTATTCCTATCCATTAAGGTTTTTATTGTGAAGGTTTTACTGAGGGATTTGCTCATATATATAATTTGTCTGATCTTGTATGTAATACATGTAATCATATACATAATACACAGAACAATTTTGACAGTATATTGATTGTTGCTGTTTTACAGTGATATGGTGAAGTGGTCATAGCCATACTTTATCGTACACAGAGGGTGACAAACCCTAACAATAGGAATTACTGTCACTGTCACGGTCACGGTTTCCCCTGCCTTGTTCTCCTCAGAGCCATAGAGAGAGAGAGTTGCGACAACTCTTGGAGCCTCTCAATAGTTCCCGGAAGTAGCAGCAAACCGATGCCGCGCTGTAGAGATGCAGCAGAACAAACCGTTTGCGACGCACTTTTAAAAGGTAAGACGTTTAAATAATACGATTGTAAATTATTAGTACATCTTAATAACAATAAACTGTAAGTTAAAACCTTCTAGTAGATTATTACTCATTAAATGAGTAGATTTAAGGGATGTTATCAGATGACTAACAGAATAGGCTAGGATTTTAGCTGAATAAAGTTAGTAACGAACACCCTATTAATTGTAAAATCTGTTCTCTTAATTCAGTCTCATCCATCGTGTTTGGAATTAGAGAAAAAGAGTCTAAACATTTGTTTTGCTGGGTGGGGAAAGTTAGCTAACGTTACATAGCCTATTAGTTCAATATTAACGTTTGACCGCGTGTGACAGCGGTAACTGGAAGTGGTAAAATGAGGTTATAAAGTTTGTTCCTTATTACACATATTAAATAATTAAATTCCTTAATAATAAAATGCACCCTATTGATATAAATTTAGAGTGAATTGAGTTTGCAAAAACATGGGTGGAGTGTTTTTAGTCATTGTGATTCATTGACTATTACCTGTCTATATTATATAACCTATCTATATTATAATACTACTGTATTATATACTTAAACTTGTTAGTGTATAAAAGTAACATACTGTAACATTCTGTAGGTGCTGGTAGGTGGAGGATTAGTGGTGCCACTGGACTGTTCTGTGATGGAGCATCAGTGAGGATGCAGGTCAGGAGTGCTGAGGGGACCATTTTTGTTTTTAAGCTGCATTTTCATTCTTTATTTTTCTTAGTGCATCATTGTTTGATATTTTTTTTCTTGTCTCTTTAATTTTTTTAATAAACCCAGGTAACTGGCTGATGGTTCACTGGAATGCTGACTGGCTGCTGACTGATTTGCTGCTGGCTGACTGAGTAGTGTCAGCTGTCCCTGTCTCTCCTCTCTAGCCATGTCCTCTATTTCTTCAATGTCACTTTCCCTTCTCTAAGTGTCCTCATTCATTTTTTCCACAACCTTTGAAACTGATAGAGGCAGAATACATGGAATTGCTAATTTTAAATATTGAAAATATCACATCACTTCAAAATTAGAAATATTACTTCAACTAGTACGAGTTTGTACTTATTATATATGTATCACCTGAAATAATATAGCTGTAATTAGCAGCGATTTGCTTTACGTTTACAGGTCTAGGGGTGCATCGTGGAGCAGGGGCACTCCTCTTTTTGACCACAAAGGTTGTCGGAATAGCACCTGGTCTCAGCCTACTCTTAAATTTTTTGGTCATGACAAATTGGTTTTCCTCAAAATGTGCCTGCAGAGTGACTTGAGTTTAGTTTCCACACACAACTTTTTTTTTTTTTTTTTTTGTCTACCCACATATTAAATGCACAGTTATAGGTAACACTGATGACTCCCTGCAATGTCTCAGCTCCCTGGGTTTAAATAAATTTAAGTATAATTACCTAACAATTTTTTGTTGTTGTTGTAATTTTTATTTATATTTAGATTGCTGCTGCTGACTTGATCAAACCATTATTTTCTCCTCTCCATGTCAGCGGGGAAGCCATACATTTGCACACCTTCCTCTGACCAAGTGGAGCATCCCCATGCAGCACAGCAAACCATGGTGGAGACTATGCAAGGAAAACATGAAAGAAAGGACACATACAAAATGCTTGGAATGCTATTAAATTTATTAAAAATATATTCATGAATTGCTGTAAATAGTTAATTGCATTTATTTAAATAAAAATACAAAGAAAAAGTAATCTTGTAATATATAATTGAAATTTAAAATAACTTTTCTATTTTAAAATGTAATGTACTCGTGATGCCAAGCTGAATTTTCAGCATCATTACTTTTGAATGGCAGTGTACATGTTTGTATACTAGTATGCCTGAAAATATTGTGTATATGAATAAGTATATAATTATATTTATATGTAATTGTAAGAATTGTAAACAATAAGCTTCATTTTACATTTACTTAAAATGCTAATTACTGCTGCTAACAGTATAGTGCAGTGCAAGCTGAAAATCAACTGTCACCAGCCTGTCTCTGTACTATCTGAAAGTCATCAATATGACATTAGTTAACATGAGATCAGTGAAAAAAAGAACAATATGTACCGACAAAGGCAACCGCAACCCGTGTTTATACAACTTAACGTTAGCCTGAAATAAGTTTTTAAAATAACGGTAAGTTAATTGAACACTAATCCTCAAAAATTACCTGATTTGATATTTTAAAAACAACATTGCTATAACTACATATTCATGCTACATACATATGTCGGTGTGTTGTATAAATATATAAAATAAATGCATTTATTGACTCCTTATTACCAGAAATCGCAGTTTTGTCACTCTACTCTATCAGTTTGAATGGCCGCCAACGCACTTCCTGGAACTATCTGAAGTCTACATGAATCACGTGACAACCAAACATTTCGAACTTCCGTTGTCGCAACTCTCTTTCTCTATGGCTCTGGTTCTCCTGTGTCTTTACCCATGGACTCCATTACCCACAATCCTTTCCAACCACCCTCACCTGTCCCCTTATCATCAAATATACGTTCTATGTTCTCCCCAAGATATTCTAGTTTCCTCTGTGTAGTGGCATTTGATTTATTTTCTGTTTTGATTTGTTTTAATAAATCTTCTATTGTTTAAGCTCTCTGTGTCTCTGGTCTGTAGCAAGGTGTGACAGAAGGCCAGACCCACAATATGGATTACAACAATGTCTCTTTAGAGGAGTATCTGCTTCTCCATCTCCTCCAAGATGGCCATCCTCTGGAGAGTTATGTGGAGGTGTTTGTGGAGCATGTCCATTGGGTGAGTTGGAGCTATTCTGTTCTGAATCACGTTTTGCTGAATGGACTGAATTACAATATTCTTATCATCCTATATGCTTCCAGATGCTTATGAATTGTCTCTGGTGGATTTCAGTAAAAGAGTCCTCAAAGTAATGGGTTCCAGTTTCTGTGTTGGAGAAGTGGATGAAGACTCGCGTGATGTCTTTGTAGTTCCATCATATGATGTGTGGATCACTACAGCACTCCCCAAGCCTGAATCCTCTATATTCCTATTCTCCCCTCAGGAGTTTCCAAGCTGCTCCGCTCCAGAATTATCCCCAAAGCCTGCTCCCAAATGGTCTCCAGACCTCAACCAGGAGCCCACTCACTTCAGAGCTCAATCAGGAGCCTAGCTCTCCTTTGTTTCCACTGGTCTTATCCGGCTATCCTACATATCCTGAGTCCTTAAGTTTCTCAGTCTTCTTTTTTCAGTCAGATCCTCATCTCCAGTGTTGGCTCTTGCTCCAGTGTCCGCTTCTCTAGAACATCTCCCAGTGTCCAATCTTTCAGAGTAACCCCCCCCCCCCCCCCCCCATCCAGTAACTGCTCTTCCAGAGCACTCTCAGATGTTCCCTGCTCCTCTACAGGAGGTCAGTCTGTAGCCCATTCTCACTCCAGGGCTAATCCCCATGTTCCATGAGTCTCCAGGGCCTCTTACATATCCTGTGTCTCCAGGGCTTACTGCGCTTCTGGCACCTCCATGGCCTCCGGAGCCCCCGGCACTTCCATGGCCTCCCTGACTCCCGGTGCTGGTAGCACCGTCCTGGTGGTGTCCTGTCCCATCGGTCCTCCAACTTCCGGGACGCCCACTTGCCTTCTCTGGTTAAGGTTAGGGGAGTACTGTCACAGTCCCATCATTTTTTTTCCATGGACTCCGTTACCCACAATCCTTAATGCTCTCTCACCTGTCCCTTGTCATCAATTACCCTCACCAGCCAGAGATCACCAGGACATTATATATGCTTTGTATGTTCTCCCCAAGATGGTCTGGTCTTATCTATGTGTAGTGGCATTTGGTTTATTTCCTGGTTCCTTCCTTTGGATCCTTGTTTTAATAAATATTCTATCATTAAAGCACTCCATGTCTCTGGTCTGTAGCTTTGTGTGACAATTATGGCTACCCTAGACTAAAGATTTTTCTGGTCGACTAGTAGTCATTCATTTGAAGCATTAGTCGACTAATCTCACATTTATTAATGAACCATTTAAATCATTATAATTATAAAGGCCTTTAATTGCCTACATATCCTAAAACATGCACATATCTTGTCAGAGCAAACCGGCAGAAGTACTTATTATGAATGTTTACGTAAAACAGTAAGGAGACTGCATTAACATTTTAATAATTTCATAAATTAGTGTTTTGTTTTCAAATTAATAGATTAAGTAGGTGACACTGACCTGCTATCTATGCAGTAGTCATGTGCCTGTATGTTTCATACGGATTACATAATCTAAGAATATTTGTTTTCCATTTGAACTGGTTCATTTGAAAGATTTTTCACTCTCTATAGATATATTTTTAATGTCAGTAATGCAAAGATATACAGAGTTTCAAGTTCACAGACCAAGACTGCAGAAAGTTGTAAGTATTGTAAGTGCACACAAACATAAAGGGCCCTATCATACACCCGACGCAATGCGATGCCAGGCGCAGCCCAAGTGTGTTTGCTAGTTTCAGTCCGGTGCTGTTCGCATTTTCCCATCCAGTGCCACGTCGTTTAATTAGCAAATGCATTTGTGCCCATTTGTGTGCCCATGGGTGTGCTGGTCTAAAAAACAGGTGTTTTCTGGTGCATTGCTATTTTAAGGAGCTAAAAATAGACTGCGCCAAAGACCAACTCAAACCTGGTCTAAAGTCTGGTGCAATGTTTTTTCTTTGTTATTTAAAGAGTGCTGCTTATTAAACACAGGGATGCACAGCAACACAAAAACATGTCAAATATTAAAAATGAAAGGATTGCAATGCATAAGAATTTTTTTTAGGCTAATTAAACATAAAAATGCCTACATATCATAATGGATAGTCAACGCATGTATCAGAATGAGGCTATCTATTTGCTCGCACACGAACAGCTCCGTTTCATCTTGTTTCTTCATGGCACCAGCGCAACTGCCTCTTAAAAGGAATGGAAGATGAGACTCTGATTGGTTTATTGCACGTTACGCCCAAAATACACCCATTACTCATTAAGAGAATAGGGACAACCCACTTAGACCATGTGCCAGGGCACGCAAACCATTTTTCCGTCGTTAAGTGGATTTGAACACACCCTGAAGGCACCTGCACCGTGTGCTTTCGACTTTGCATTTAGATCGTTAAAATAGGTCCCAGAGTCTTTACAGATTCAAAAGATGTATTTCTCTTATCTGTACGACCAAAAATGAGGGATTATTTTACAAGCAAGTCAGCGCACCGGTGTTACAACAAAATATGCACCCCTGCCAGATTATGCATCCCCTCGTGAAATCAATATCTGATTGCCTAGTTCCAACCCAATCCCAACCCCTCCCCCACACCCACTCCTAAAACTAACAATACTGGTGGATGCATAATCTGGCAGGGTGCATAATTCGGCATGACACTGGCGCCTCCATCTGTCCTGCAGTGAGCGAACTACTTGTTCAGGTTCACACTTAGCACAGACACTTGAACCGCACACATTTCTCTTGGTTAACATTATATTGAGCGGTCATGTAAAGTTGCTAATATTTCAGATGAAGCCATATTTGAGGTCAATGATAGGTGAGCGTTTGGATGTCTTGCCCGATGTACTGTTTTACCGTTGACTAGCTGTTAACGATCTGTTAGTCATGGACTGCATGATTTCTATTCATGGATTTTATTTTTTGTATTTTTTCTGCGACTAAGCAACTAATAAAATTTTGGTTGACCGAGCCTCTTCTCATAGACTTGAAATTAGTCGACTATTAGGGGGCAGCCCTAGTGACAACTGTATAATAATTTCCAATTTGGGCACCTAACTAATAGAAATAAACATCAAAGAACCATACTACTCAACAATTTTGCTGTAAAATCGTAATGGAAATATGGTTCACTTAAAAAAATAAAAAAATTAAATTCACTTTTTTCACAGAATTAAATACTGTTCACAAATTAACCAGAGCTATTTGATGTAGTGTGTGTGTGTGTCAAATTATTACTTCATTGGGAGAAAAAAAAAGTTATTAAAAAAAATGGAAATGTAAAAAATCTAGGAAGTTCAAAAGTAATGGCTTTCAGTTTCAATAACTATATACACAGACGACTGGGTGTGCTGCCTGTCAGCCGCGTAGGGAAGCTTGTGGGAAGTCAAAGAGAAGTCTGTTGTTTTTGACAGTACCTTAAGTGAGTTGCTGCTATTAGAATCTCCACATTCTGCTATACACATCTGAGAGAGGAAGGCTAAAAATTGCAGTGGATACTACCTCTTTTTCCGATGAATGAGGAGCATGCCTTGGGGTAGGAAGCCAGCATGTGATCCAGCAACACACTGCAGGTGGTGTCGGAAATACAAGGCAGACAAGCCTGGCAGACGATCTTGAATATTCTAGGAATAGATAACTTTCCATCGCCCGTACCAGGAACAGGCAATGCTCCACAGCCTGCTCGATGAACAGGCGCTGTCTTTGCCAGGAAGATCTGATAATGCAGCACTTAATTCGTATTTTGGCTTTATTACTCCTCAATTTGCAAACTAGTGTGCGTCCAATTCACCTAAACTTTACTCACCTTGAGGTGGGTCTATTGTTAGCAGCACTCACTCCAACTCTCCAAATCACTACTTCCAGTTACTACTCTTTCTGCTTCATTTATTCAGCGGCTGTGTTTGAAATTGTATATTTAGTGAGTAGGTACATTTCAGTAAGCACTTACTTAATGAGCACTAAATGAGTAAATACACTACAGCCAGATAGAGTAAGCTATAAATGTAATCCAGACATCATCTTCCATGTTGACATTATCATGTCACCTATGATGTAATAACAAGCACAACAACTTAATAGATATGATTTCTGATTTCATCAGTTGGTCGACAACCACACCACCTAGTATGGTTTTCCTGTTCTTTAGTAAGATGTTTGCATTAATTTCTGCACAAAGGTGATGTTGTGCAGCTGCTTGAAGATTACTACTTAAAAATTAAGATTACCCCAGAATGAACTGCATTGCTAGCCCATCCCAAAACTTATGCACAATAGCTATATTTCCATCCAAATATGCAAATTTAACATGCGCAAAACTGGAATATTGCATAAAACATTTGTGAATAAAGAACAGTTTCCATTCAATAAGTCAATGAGAACAAAATCACTTCCCGATAAATGTCTCAGTTTACACATGAATCCGTGGTTACTTGAGGGAACGAGACGCTGTGTCGGAGGACTCTTTGAGAACGCCCTTCAGCGTGACTGGCTCTGAACCACGTGTGTAATCAGTCCAATGGATGGGCGTAACCAGGAAGCTTAAAAGGGGGTGAAATGTTTCCACCTCAAGGCATACAGTTTCCTCGTGGAGGTTGAGAGACCGGAAGCTATGAGTTGTGCCTCCTCACAAGGGCCACACCTACAGTTTCCAAGCTCCGTGCGGGGTGCGCCCTCCGCCATTGAAAGGAGATCTCTCCTGACGGGAACTTCCCATGGAGTGCCGTCAAAGAGAGAAATCAGGTCCGAGAACCATACTCAGCCCGGCCAGAAAAGGGCTACTAACAGCAGAAGGACCCCGTCCTGGTGCACTCTCTCCAGAACTCCCGGGAGCATAGCAATCAAGGGAAAGGTGTACAGACGAAGCCTTGTCCATGTCTGTACCATGGCATTTTTTTGTTTTAATTTGCTTCATTTGTAATCTTACTTTATGTTTACCATTTGGATAAATATTCAGAAAAAATATGTAATATGTTAAAATTTTATCCTGGCTCTTTAAAAACCACGACTGACTGTGAAGCTTCATGCACTCTTTGGAATACAGTGGAGTTGCACAGTTCCCTGTCAAGGGAACTTCGAACTGCGTCCTCTAGGGGTCGCTTTGGGGAACACCTCGTCTTGACCCGTGTCTGAAGCATACTTTGAAAAACACCAACATGTTGGCCGGCGACAGCCTCTGACGTCACTACCGGCACGACTATAAATACGCGCCCGTAGGACCTGTCACTTATCTTCTTCTTCTTCATTGACTGTTTTGTTTGAAGCGTGCATCTGAGAAACGACCAAAACGGTAAGTCATTGTTATCATGGCATCCACTAGCAAGGCATTTAAACAGTGTGTGCATCCATGTCAGCATTATTTGACACCTAATGACACACACGGTCTTTGCGTCTCTTGTTTGGGTGAAGAGCACGTGCGCGATGTCCTTGAGGGGGCAATCTGCGTGCACTGCAAGTGTTTTTCTGTGAAAAAGGAGAATGAGCTCGTGGGGATAACAGGTGGATCTCGCTGAGGAGTGTAGAGGGGGACTTTTCCTTTCACACTCTTCGGCGGCAAACGAGAGTGAACTTCAGGAGGAAAATGCATTGTCATTAACCCATTCTGATACTGACGTTAGTGCTCTGCTGGGTTCTACCCAGAAAGAGCAGGAGATATCTGAGAGTGGCGAAGAAGCTGAGGCTGAGCCTTCTCAATCCTCCTGCCCTGCGTATGGGGAGCTGTTAGAGGTTGTGGATCGCGCCACGGCAAAATTAGACTTGCCATGGAAGCCTGCCAGAAAAGTGACGCCGCAAGGTCTCCTCGATGAGCGTTATTTGTCTGACCATAGCCCTCCAGCCCAGGTGAGCCTTCCACTTTGCGCACTGTCTGAAATCCACGTAAGTGTTAAGTGTGCACGCAAGACTCTGCGCACTTTGTGAAATCCACGTAAATGGTAAGTGTGCACGCAAGACTCTACACACTTTCTGAAATCCTGTACGGTAGGGGTTGAGCGCTCTGCTTCATTCCCTTTCTTAACCCTCTGGAGTCTAAGGGTATTTTGGGGCCTGGAAAAGTTTTGTCATGCCCTGACATTTGTGCTTTTTTCAGTTTCTTATAAATATCTAAATGGGTAAAGTCTAATCTCACTGTAATCAGCACAAACTGGGCTATAATAATATGTGAAATGCATGCACATGATTGTATTTTTGAGAAAAATAATGTTATGCGTGGTTAGTGAAAAACTAAAAATGTTAAAATCACTTGAATAAGGCCATAAAACACATACAGAACATTGGTTCCCGGGATTTTTGAGAACTGGAGCTTGTAGCCTAGAATTTTTCTTTCTAAATTATGTGAAAATCATCTTGTTTACTCACTTACAGAAAACAATATATTGATTTACATTTTCTAAGACACTTTTTGTTGGTAAAAGTCATATGCGAGTAGGCGTCAACTATCATGAATATCATTGTGATTTACACCTGAGAAGACAAAGGCCTGAATAATGAGCTGCATAATGAGCCTTTCAGTCAGCTGTGCCACTGTGAGGGAGGAGTTACAAGAAAGAATGTGAGAACAAAATAAATGTATATAATTTTATGTTTGTAGATTATTAAGAATATATTTAATTATCCCACAACATAATTTAATATTCACTTGGGGGAGCAGTTAAACAGTTTATTAGTAACAATCAAAGCTGGCTTTCAAACTAATTTTGGCATCATTACTCCAGTCACACAATCCTTCAGAAATCCTTTTAACAATCTTATTTTCTACAAAAAAACATTTATTGTTATTATTATTATAATTATTGTTAATGTTGAAAAGAGCTGAGAATATTTTTCAGGTTTTTTAGGGGGAATAAATTGAAAGAACAGAATTGTTTTTACTTTTGTTACAGTTATCTATTTGTTACATTTATATTATTTACATCAAGCTTTTGAATGGTATAGTATTGTATATTAATGTATATTAATATAGTATTGTACATAATGTTTCACTTGATTATACATTTAGTCAGGAATTATAGTTTGGAAAAAGTCTTTGGAAAAAGTCTAACTAGTAAAATGTTTACACGTTATGTGAAAACTAGTACAAGTATATAAATAAATAAAAAGAGACTTACTCATGTTTATGATCTCTGCTGAATAAAGTGCTTCATTCTTTTTTTCTGAGGAAATCCATTTCTCAAATCCTCAACCACATCACATCTTTTTTGGGTGATTTATGTCTTATTCCTCTCATCGCGAAGCAAACAGTAAAATAAAAGAACTTGAAGAACAGTCTGGCTGCTTTTTCTTCTGTGTGGGTGTATTCAAGCCGCGCCTTCAGTTTGAATCTGAATAACGCGTTCAGTAAGGGGCGTGGTCACATTAGATACATTTACATTACATTTATTCACTTAGCTGACGCTTTTATCCAAAGCGACTTACAATTGCCACATATGTCAGAGGTCGCACACCTCTGGAGCAACTAGGGGTTAAGTGTCTTGCTCAGGGACACATTGGTGTCTCACAGTGGATTCGAACCCGGGTCTCTCACACCAAAGACATGTGTCTTATCCACTGCGCTAGCACCACCCCATAGATATAATCAAGGGAGACATGAAAAACGGACATAGCGTTGTTTTCATATGGATTACTTTATCACAGAATATCTGTTTTCGGCGGCACTTGTTTAGTTTAAAAGTAGACATGTCAAGCTTTCTATAGATATCTCTCTCACGTCTCTTCGTTGAGTATTCACAGAGTTACAGTTCATTTTAATGACGTGTTTGTAAATGAAGATTAGCGCAGAAAAAGGCTGCAGACAGCACACCTTGTTTCTTATCTTTATTTTATAAGTGCACAAAGTTTTGTTGTTATTATGTCTGTATCCAAAAAAAAGTAGACCCTTTACAGATTCGATTGATGTATTGCTCTTATCTGTACGATTAAAACTGAAAGTGTAATTTAAGTTCTTTTCGGGGTTATCAGGAGAAAATGACTCATAACGCGTATCCGTGTTAATCGACTCAAGAGGGTTAAGATGATTAGACCCTGGGTTCCTTGGGCTTCATTCAGCCATTGTGTATTTGTTATACACCTCAAGCATTGCTTCCCTCAACATGAAAGGCTGTTTGGGCAATTCTCGTGGTAGTTTAGCAGCGCTCCCTTTTTCCAAAAGAAAAAGGGTCGCCTATGAGCGTGCTACTCTGAGCTCGGAGTCCTCCTCTCATATGAGACTGAATTCTCGTTTTTTTCACCAGAGCGCTCCAGTACTACATAATGTTTTTGAGATGCACTGTGAGAGCAGACATCCTGTTGAGGCAGGGGCTGAGGCTCGGGGAATGGCGCCTTCGCACCAAGGTGATGAAGCAGAGTTGGAGAGTTTGGCTAGACTTGGGTGGATCGGTTTGCGACTCAAGAGAGCATCGCACTATCCCCTCTGGCTTCCTCTGACTCATCCAGCTCCACTGGGGCTGGACGCCATGGTACAGGCGTGGCCGAGGCTTCATCTGTACATTTGTTCCTCCAATTGCTCTGCTCCCGGGCTATTCCATCTATGAGCTGCTCTATCAGAGTGCCACGAGAGCCCCTCCTTAGAACAGTATTTGTAAATCCATGCTATGGTATGTGTGCATGTGAAGTCTTTGCACACTTTCTGAAATCCACACTGTGGTAAGTTCGCACGCTAGTACTCTGCGTTTTTTCTAAAATCCTATATGGTGAGGGCTTCGCGCAGTTGCTTCTTGCCCTTTCTTGAGTCGGTTAAAGCCCTGTTCATCTTGGGCGCCACTCCACCCAGGTATCCTCTGATACCTATCTAGAACAGGGCGTTGCTACTAGAGAACTGTTGAGACAGCTCTTTCTGCAAGTTTTTGCGAAAGCTAGCGGTAGCCCCTGTGTGACTGGCAAGACTTGGTAAAGACCATGCTAGGTTCTTAGCCGTATCCCTTTAAATGAATCTTTCGTGATTCCAAGCCTTCAGCTCTACCCCGGGCCGAGGCCCTACAGGTAAGTTGGGTATGTAGCTTAGGCCTTTGGCCGTAAGGGATAATGTCATGGACAGCCGTCTAACCGTCCCAGGGGCGACTCGCAGTGAAATGGTAGAGTTGGTACTTAGTGTTTGCCATGATTCTGGCCTGCACTCCCCTCAGCATGGCTCCTTGCCATGCTTCGGACGCAAGCTTCACGTATTTATAGTCGCGCCGGTAGTGACGTCAGAGGCTGTCAACGGCCAACACGTTGGCGTTTTTCAAAATATGCTTCAGACATGGGTCATGATGAGGAGCTCCCCAAAGCGACCCCTAGAGGATGCAGTGTCTCGTTCCCTCTCAGGGAACCATGGTTACATTCGTAACCTGAGACGTTTTCTTTACCGCATTCGTGATATTGAAGATTTAATATCAGATTTTACTTTTTTCATTTTATATTAGATTTATTGAACTGACAATCAAGATTAAAGGAAGATATTTGATCAGAAAACGGAGTACGTGGATTGTTTTATTGAACACGGAGTGAATGAAACCAAAACTGAAACTAAATGCACACTCACAATGGTAGATACAAGAGATTACCGCTGTGTTGTCGGTGCGCACCAACACATGGTGACCTCTTAGGTCTGGGAGCCACTCCACAGACTGCTGGCAGGGTGGCCACTCATAACCGCACCCCAACAGGTGAGGGATGCGTCCATTGCTAGCATTACACAGCAGCTCCCAGCACCAGGCCCTGAGACAAGAACCAGGTCTTGAGCCACCACTGTAGGGGTCTCATGTATAGCAGGCCAAGAGTTTTCACGTTGAACACAGCTGCCATCAGACCCAGCAGTCTGGAATTGCTTGAAAGTGAGTGACCGGCCTTATCTGACCAGGGGAAGATCCAGTATTGGTAGGCTTTTGCCACCAAAAGCAAACCTCTGGAATTTCCTGTGATGAGGAACGGTGAAGTACCGGCTGCAGGACCCGCACTCTGCAATGCGACGAGGGACCACCTCGATGGCCTCCTTCCTCAGAGAGGGTCTACTTCTGTTCTATAACCAGAGCCTGCTCTGGGCCCACCAGGTTGGAAAAGGCACCTTTGAATGAGGCAGAGGAGAACCAAATTGGATTCTGTGGCCTCTCACTACAGTGTGCAGGGTCCATTGAGACATGTTTGGCAGTAGTTTTCACGCTGCCAAATAGTCTGCTAGAGGAATTAGCCTCTCGAGACTGGCCTCTGGTGACATCAGAGCAGTTAGCTTGGTGCCCTAAAGTGGCGCACCAGCAGGAGATGGACAAACTAGCTGCTCTGGAAACATTTGTGGAGGTTGCGAGCCTCTTAGCACCGCTATGTTTCCGGGAGGTAACTGAGAGAAGCTGTCACCGGAGACCGCTGCACCCTGGATCACCAGCAGGGTTGGCAGATCGATCTCCTGAGGGAACTGAGGAGAGATGGGCACTGTGTAATGCAGTGTACACCACTCTTCCACAGAGGGGCCTGTCCTCCGAGGTCCTGAGCCACAGCATCAGGACTCTCAAGGCTGAAGTCTCCTATTAAAAACAATGGTCCTCAGACCCACATCGTCTTCTAGGAAGACTAGACCAGAGCTTGCTCTGGGCAGGACCCAATGAAACACACATGGCAGGGGCTCCCACAGTGCCTTGTGACCACCTATGTGAACCAGTCTCACAAGACTGGACTCTGTTGCACCTAGTGCAGCTAGCTCGGTGCCCTGAAGTGGCGGACCATTAGGGGATGACCGTACTAGCTGCTCTAGAGACCTCCATTGAGGTAGCCAGCCTTTTAGTACCACTACGTTGCCAGGCAGTAAGAGAATCACTCACCGGAGAACGCTGCACCCTGGAACACCGGCAGGGTTGGCAGATCGATCTCCTGAGGGCAGTAAGGAGAGACAGGAACCTTGTAATGCGGTGTACACCTCTCTTCCCCAGAGGGAGCTGGACCTCAAAAAGTCCTAGGCCTTGGTCGTCAGGACATTTACAATGAAGACTATCCAGCGAGAATGACGGACCGCAGAACCGCCTTCCACTAGAAGCCTTCGGCTTGAGAGTGCCACTCTGACTCTAGACTCTGAGGAGTACGAGAAGTGACAACCCCAGCAAGAGGGGCTTGAACACAGTAGGGTTGGGACTGCTCCCGCCCAGCAGACACCGAGCATGCCTGGCGAGAGTGGATTGCTTAACAGCGGGAAAAGCACAATCAGTCCCCAAGAGCCGCCTGTGCGCGCTCCACTCCTCTTTAATGCTGCTCATTATAATATCAGGCATAATATGCTTGTGTAACTGATGCTTGTGCAACTGGCGAGCTCATCGACGCCCTCCATATCAATCTCCTCGGAGAAAGACAGGCAGAGCGTTGCTTCCTCTCCCCATGGGCAATTGCCACAGCATGGGCTTCCGAAACCCTGAGAGCGGGCACCGGACTGGTGGTTGAGGAAGAAGATAGGGACAGCCAACACTCCACCTCGGCGAAAGCGGGGCCGGCACGGTAAGAAACACGAGTGAAAGCTCCCTCCTCAAAGAGAGCCTTCTGAGAGTGAAGCAAAGCAGTAAAAAATGCTCATATCGCGGGCCGTCAACTCCCTCAAGAGCTTATTCTGCGTGCTGCACTCTCAAACAGAAAACACACAAACTGCGTGTGTCCCTAATCCAGTATCTTTTTCTTTCGCGGGCAGGGAAAAACAGCCTGAATGCTGCCTGCTCTCGCCTAAAACTTCTCTTGACTGAAGCTTTGACTTAATGGAGCTTATCAGTTGATAAACAAAAATAAATAAGGCTCAAAAACAGATAGCGACTGACACACACACAGAGCATTGCTGAATGACAGAAGGCTAAATGCCAGCTTCGCCGCACGTGATTTAACGCTTCCTGGTATCTGACGTCAACCACCTATGATGTCTCGCCCATCCATTGGACTGATTACCAGAGGTGGAAAGTAACAAATTACATTTACTCGTGTTACTGTAATTGAGTAGTTTTTTTGTATACTTCTACTTTTTAAAGTAATTTTTGAAATTTGTAATTTTATATTTACATAAGAATATTTAGTTTGAAGTATTGTACTTTGGTACATTTTAAAACACATTAATTACTGAGTAAAAAAAAAATAAAAAATAAATAAATAGAAATCGCTCCCAGGAAACTACTGCAGTAAATAATGGGCAGGAGGGCAAACTGGCGCTAAAATCACAAGAAAGATGCAGACTGACAAAACAGGCGTTAGTGATGCAGACACAGCTGAAAACGAAACCCTGTCATATTCTGAAGTTGAACTCCAAGGAAATGAAGTGAACCTCTGGCCATATTTATGCTTTATTCTGCAGTGTAGGTTGTGCTTACCTAGGGAGACCAAACTAGCAGCTTATAAAATCTTGACGAGACATCAACCCTTCGCAAGCATGTAGAGGTAAGCTAAATAATTGCATCGTTGCATTGGTGATTAAAATTAAGCGTTTGACATTTTAGCAAGAGGTTTTGCACAAATTAGCCAAAAAAGACTGGTGCGGAGTGTGCAATATGATGTGATATGATTAAATATATATATTTTTACAACAAGTTAATTAAGAGACTTGCATTTTAGACACCATATTGCCTGTTTTTGCTCTATTTCTAAAACTACAAATTATTCCAAACACAGCCACCAAAGCACAGTTTTGCATCTCTGAGCAACATGACAGTGTTTCGTTCCTGAATTAATCATCTGTTTAAATGATTCGGTTCACTTGCAATGACTCACTTATTAACAGTAGCTGCGTTTACATGGACCCTAGTAATCCGATCGTAATAGGACTAGAAGCACAATAAGAATAAGAATGTCACATGTAAACATGTAAATCGGATTGAATTGGCTCAATCCGACTAAAATTTAGATCGGATTGTAAGAGGTATGTGGTTTATCCCTTTTGTAATCTGAGCGAGAGGACATGTAAACACTTGATTGGATTGAAAACCGAAATTGGAAAGTATTGCGCATGCGCAGTGATGTAAAAATAGCGTAATGACGTATGACGCCCGGAACGAGGAGTTCTTCCTGGTGAATAAAGTGTCATAAAAAGTGTCCTGTCATTATAAATCTCTCCTTTCACTCAGCGTGTGTGAAGTGGAACATGACCACGTCCCACCAGTCCTTGTTTAAGACTTTCATTAACAGACGTCTAGTTTTGAGTGCGGGAAGAGGCACTTTTACTACTTTTTTTTTTTTTGCTAAAGTAAAGTTAAGCAGCACAACAGTGTGCTGGTCGTCGCCTAATTAGGAACTGAAGTAGATAAATTAACGTGTGTTTTTAAAAACAGCAGCGGGGAACTGTATATTCATGCAGTGTGTGCATGTCAAAAGAGTAAATCCGATCAGAAGCTTGTGACATGTAAACTCACACATCAACCCGATCACTTTATTTACCGTTCATGTAAACACTATGTTCGGATTCGTCAATCAGAATGAATTAATTCCGATGGAAGCAAAAAGTGTCCATGTAAAGCCACCTATTGTCATTACTTACTAGGCCTATCCCAGGGGTGTCAAACTCAGTTACTGGAGGGCCGTAGCCCTGCAGAGTTTAGTTCTAACCCTGCTCCAGCACACATATCACGTAGTTTTCAAATAAACCTAAATGATTAGATTAGATGGATCAGGTGTGTTTAATTAGGGTTTTATCTAAACTGTGCATGACTGTGGCCCTCCAGGAACTGAGTTCGACACCCTTGGCCTGTCCCATTTTTGCCTCCCTACAACTGTTAAAATGTAAGTAATTTTTACTCTGAGTAAATTTTAAATGAGCTACTTTTTACTTTTACATGAATAGATTTTTAGGCTGGTACTCCGATGCAGCCTGAGTTCCTGAAGAGGAACTGTCACTAAATATCTCTAAGAAAACTAAGAGAAGCCACTGAAAATAATAATTTTATATGTAATATATGACTTGCACTTCAGAGAGAGCAGATGTAACAGAAGAAATGCGTTCTTTGCTTTAAGAGGTGGATGCTTGTTGTTTGGGAATGCAGTCATGTAAGACAGTAATTAAACAGAAATACTTAGATGACAGACTTTCCTCAGGTATTTCCTCAGTGAACAAGATGGTTAGTCAAGTTATCCCATCTCATAGTGCAAAGTATGTTTCCATCGTAGTTTATGCACATTGTATTCTTATCAGATTAAAAGTTTATCCTACTCAGTGGTGCGCATGAGTTTTTTTATGCACATTTTTTTAATTTAAGTGCATCTTGCCATTTCTTCACAGAGTTTTTTTTTTTTTAATAAGCTAAATGTAACTTAATTGTATTATCATATGACATATGCATAAATACTAGACAAATGTAGCCGATGTGATTACTTCAATTTTAAGCCAAGCAATTAATTAATTAAATAATTTTATTTACACAGTTGTCAATAAATACAAGTCAACAAGCTGAGAAACAATGCTTTATTAAAATGTATTGTTCTTAACAAACTATCACACATTCACAGGCAGTGAACCCTACATCCTGCTGCCATCTCAACACAGCTGTGTTAAAATACTGACTGTAAATACTGACTGAATCAGTACAAACTGACATAATTTATATGTTTTGGTGAACTAACCCTTTAACCACTATGCTACTGTGTAGTTAATGCAAAACTTAACGTAGTTTGTGTAAACCATCTTGAGTTCAACTTGGGTCATGGAGAGCCATTGTCCTGCTGAGTTTTTCCTATCCTAATTATATATTTCTTATTACACTACACATTACACACTACACTTTATATTTAAACTGATTCATGAATGTTATCACTATCTCAAAGTATCAAAGTGCAAAAGTCTCAGGCCACCATTTGATTTACAAATGCTATAATAGCTGTATGTATAATTAATTCTCAGCCTCTTAAAAAAAAAAAAGAAACCGTTTCTCTAGGCTAAAGAAGCAAGTATTTAGTGTGACCTCCTTCGCAATTGACTAATAGAAGGAACCTGGCATTCTGAAACTTTAATGGAATGGAAAAGAACTGAAGAAAACTTCTGAAGTTCCTCAAATTTTAAAATATGTTTGTTCTTTACACAAGCCCAAATTTGTAAATGATCAGAAGATGCTTTCATCTTATAATTTATTATGCTTATTTTTATTTTTTTGTAATTATTTCAAGGAGGCAAAGGAATCCTTCATCTGTCTTTCCTCTTTTCAACTTTCATTTGCCTCTCTCTCTCTCTCTCACTCTCTCACTCTCTCTCTCTCTCTCTCTCTCTCTCTCTCTCTGCTTCCTGGCGTCATGTCTTCTCTTTCTCATCTCTCCTCTCTCTTGTCTGTCTCGTTCTTTTCCATCCTCCTTCTCCTCCATGTCTCTCCTCCATTTCTCTCCATCATCTTTCCTCCTTCTCAGCTGTGTCCCCCTCTCTCTCTCTCCACTTCCTCTCTCCTCCATCTCTCTCATCAAATCCTCAATAACCTTGGGTCTTTTTCTAGATGCTCTTAACTCACTGAGGAAGAAGAGGCCACAGCAACATCCAGCCCAGATGAGGCAAAAAGGGCAGGTGGAGTGATGGAGGGTCTACCGCCATTTGCCTCATCCATGGCATTTCCAGAATGTTGCTGTTGAATCCCCATCCTCAGTGCCCACACCAGTCTGCGGACATTTCAAATACTATAAAAATGCACAAACATAAAACAAAAGCAGGCATTTTAATAGCACAGTGTGATTTGATGAATGTAAATGCACTTAGGAGACATACGTGTGCTTACTGGAGCTCTGCTATTAGCTATACATAATACAACTTTTTTTTTTCTTTTTTTTTTACAGCAAAATTATAAATATACTATATTTAGCATCTTCATATCTTCGACACTTCAACAGGTTACTCTATAGTAGTTTAAAAAATGCAATTTGTACCCAAGGAACCGTATTTTTGGTTTCTAATACTCACATTTAAAAACACCCGCGTCCATCCTCACAATGTTTGATTATGACGTTTTTCGGTCCCGTGGCCTCCTGGGATAGAAAATGTCCAACGATGAGCACTTCACAATCTGGGCTGATGGACTAGGACATCCGGGGATTTCATGGCTACTCTTTTATGAATACTGAGGTTTCGGGTGTACTAATCTCTTCAAGTACTGTTATCTCCTACTATATAGCTGGTAAGTAGACATATAGAAGGTATGTAGGCACAATAGCTATTGACCAATGAGCTTCAAGAAACAGATCTATCTGTTTCCAAATTAATATTTAGTGACTGCAGGTATCAAATTAACATTTTTTTCAAAGTACTGTATATGGTCAGTTGCACTTAAAGTGCATATTGCAGGTTAAAAACACTTTTTCCATATGAACTGTTAATCCAGGATTTTAAAATGTTTTGCAAGACGTGAGGTCACAAATTTTGAAGAAAAAGTAATGGTTTCCTTGACCGTTCTCAAAAACGTCTAAGGTTACGTATGTAACCCTGGTTCCTCGAAGGAACAAGACGCTGCGTCGATAATGATTAGGGAACGCCCCCAGCGTGACGTCTCTGAATCATGTGTGTAATCAGTCCAATGGATGGGCAAGACGTCATAGGCGGGTGACGTCAGAGACCAGGAAGCATAAAAGCAGGAGAGGCGCAGCCGGCACCAGTCTCAAAGGATGAAGCAAGCGCCGGCCAGAGATGCCGGAAGTGTGGCACTGCGCACCGGACACATACAATTAAGCTTCATCTGGTCTGGCTCCCTGAAGGGAGTAGGACTGAAGGCCTGGAGTACGACAGGCCGTGGTGTAGAGGAGGGAACCTTAGGGACATACCCCGCACGAGGGTAAAGGAAAGCTTTAGCCAGCCCGGGCGCAAAGCCTATATAAGAAGGGACCACAGAGAGGGCCTGCAGGTCCCCAACTCTCTTGAGAGAAGAAATCGCCAATAGGAAGACAGTCTTAATAGAGAGAAGGCGATCAGACATCTCCTCAATAGGCTCGAAGGGTGGCCTACAGAGAGCTTCTAACACCACAGGCAGGTCCCACGTGGGGACAGGAGAACGTACTGGGGGCCTCAGCGCACCGTGGAGGAAACGTGTAACGAGGGGGTGTCTGCCCACTGACTGGCCACCGCGAGGGGCGTGGTAGGCCGCAATGGCCGCCACGTAGACCTTCAGGGTGATGTGGGTCAACCCTGCGGAGAAACGGGCTTGCAGAAACTCCAGCACTGTACCAATCGGGCAGTTAACTGGGTCGAGCTGGCGGTCTCCGCACCAAGAAGTGAAAAGTTTCCACCTTAAGGCATACAGTTTCCTCGTAGAGGGAGCTCTGGATTGGAGGATGGTCTCAACAATCTCGGTTGAGAGACTGGAAGCTACGAGTTGTGCCCCCTCAGGGGCCACACCCATAACTTCCACAGCTCCGGGCGGGGGTAAACTATGGTGCACCAGAGGGGACAGTGCGATGTCACTCGAGTCCCAAACAGGTCCACCTGTGCCTGGCCAAAAACTCTCCAAATCTGCTTCACCACCTCGGTGTGAAGCCGCCATTCCCCGGGCCTCGGCCCCTGCCTCGACAGGATGTCTGCTCCCACATTCATATGCCCAGGAATGTAAACCGCTCTGAGGGAGAGGAATTTGTCCTGGGTCCACACAAGGATCTGGTACGCTAGTTTGCTTAGACGGCGTGAGTGCAGACCTCCTTGGTGGTTGATGTAAGAGACCACCGCTGTGTTGTCGGTGCGCACCAACACATGGTGACCTCTTAGGTCTGGGAGAAAATAACGAAGTGCACGCAGCACAGCCAGCATCTCCAGGCAGTTGATGTGCCATGTCAGATGGCGACCACTCCACAGACCGCGGGCAGGGTGGCCACTCATGACCGCACCCCAGCCGGTGAGGGACGCATCCGTCGCTAGCATCACACGGCGACAAGGAGCTCCCAGCACCGGGCCCTGAGACAAGAACCAAGGCTTCCTCCACATATCCAAGGCACGTAGGCAGCGCCGCGTGACCTTGATCATGCGAAGTGGGTTTCCCCTCGGGGAGAACCCCTTGGTCTTGAGCCACCACTGTAGGGGTCTCATGTACAGCAGGCCAATAGGTATCACGTTGGATGCAGCTGCCATCAGACCCAGCAGTTTTTGAAACCGCTTGACAGTGAGTGACTGGCCTTCTCTCACTCTCGCGACTGTGGCGAAGATTGACTCGATCCGAGCAGGTGACATGCGTGCCTGCATCGTGGTCGAATCCCACACCACGCCCAGATAAGTGGTTCTCTGTACCGGAGAAAGCACACTTTTCTTGGCGTTCAGTCTTAACCCCAGCTCTCTCATGTGGGCGAGAACGACATCTCGATGCCGAACCGCCATCTGCTCTGATTGAAAATCAACCAATCGTCGATATAGTTCAGTATGCGGATGCCCTGGAGTCGTAGCGGAGCCAGGGCTGCATCCACACACTTCGTGGAAGTGCGGGGTGAGAGTGCAAGGCCAAAGGGAAGTACTCGATATTGGTACGCTTCGCCCCCGAAAGCAAACCTCAGTAACTTCCTGTGTAGGGGAAGGATGGAGATATGGAAATATGCATCTTTTAGATCTATCGTGACAAACCAGTCCTCGGACCTGATCTGAGACACAACTTGTTTGAGTGTGAGCATCCTGAACTTCAGTCGCTTGACTGAGCGGTTCACTAGGCGCAGATCTAAAATGGGACGCAACCCCCCATCCTTTTTTGGAACAATGAAGTACCGGCTGTAGAACCCTGACTCCCTGTCGTGAGGAGGGACCACCTCGATGGCCTCCTTCCTCAGAAGAGCGTGCACTTCCTGTTCCATGACCAGAGCCTGCTTGGGACCCACCAGTGTGGGTGAAACCCTGTTGAATCGAGGCGGAGGAGAACCAAACTGAATTGTGTTGCCTCTTTCTACAGTGTGCAGGACCCATTGAGACACATTTGGCAGTAGTTTCCACGCTGCTAAGTAATCTACTAAGGGAGTCAGTCTCTCGAGACTGACCTCTAGTGTAATCAGAACAGCTAGCTTGGTGCCCTGTAACGGCGGACCAGCAGGAGACAACCGAGCTAACCGTTCTAGAGACCTCCGCGGAGGCGGCGAGCCACTCAGCACCACTACGTTTCCGGGCGGTAACTGGGCGTGGTGCTCGCGGGAGACCGCTGCGCCCTGTAACTCCGGCAGGGTTGGCAGAACGATCTCCTGAGGGCACTGAGGCGAGACTGACACCGTGTAATGCGGTGTAACCCGCTGCACCACAGAGGGGACTGCCCTCATAAGCCCCGGGCCAGTGGTGTGAGGGCTTATTGGCCGAATGCCTCTTAGCCTTAAGTACGGTCCGCAGATCCGGCTAAGACTTAGAAGCCCCTGACCCAGAGCGTCATCTGGACCCACGGCTCCGCTTAACTGGAGGAGCACGTGAGGCGACGCTCTGTTTTTGTGCCTCCCTGTATGAGGAGCTGGTACTCGGTGGAGGCTGCCCCCGCTCGGCAGGCTCCGGATTTAGAGAGCGACGTGGGAGGAACCGCTGGAACGCTGCCGCCTGCTTGCGAGCCTCCTGGTACCTGTCGACGACAGAATTAACAGCGTCGCCGAACAGGCCCGAGGACACACGCGGGGCATCCATGAGACAAACCCTGTCCTTTTCTCTCATGTCAGACAAGGCAGAGAGACAAATGTCTCTAAATGTCTGCTACCATTGCTGCCATGGACCGCCCAATAGCGCGAGCGGTCTCTTTGGTAGCACGGAGAGACAAATCAGCGGTCCTCCTGAGCTCCGTGATATCCTCAGATCTCATGTGCTCTTGCTCATCTAAATCTTTCAGCAGATCGGCTTGGTACGCCTGTAACACCGCCATAGTGTGCAGACACGCACCAGCCTGACCCGCTGCCGAGTACCCCTTGCCCACCAGTGCTGATGTTGTACGCAGCTGCTTGGAGGGCAGCGCCTGAGCCTTTAATGACGATGCCGTGCCGGGAGACAGATAGCTCGCGAGCGTCTCTTCAACCCGGGGCATCGCCTTATAACCGCGCTCATTCATCCCCGCTACGTTGCCGTAGTGATCAGAAACGGTCTCTCCTGCTTTTATGCTTCCTGGTCTCTGACGTCACCCGCCTATGATGTCTCGCCCATCCATTGGACTGATTACACACATGATTCAGAGACGTCACGCTTGGGGCGTTCCCCAGTCGTTCTCGACGCAGCTCGAGTTCCTGAAGAGGAACTGCTTTTTTTTCTAAAACCGCATCATTTATGTCACGAGAGGGAGTCGTGTGCTTCGCTCTGCTTTGTGCGGGCGTGAGTCAGTGTGTTTCCGGTAGTTATTTTTATTTCAATTTATCATCATCATGGTAAATTATTGTGTTTGTGGAGGATGCACTAACTCCAACCTGTCAGGACACAGAGTCCACAGGTTTCCTAACAAGAAAAAGGACGGTATCTTACGGGCATTGGTGTGTTTGTGCATGTGAAGAGTACGGGAGTTCACTAATGCATCTGCCTCATGAAACGAGGTGATGCGTAGGACACCGTGATTTTGCCAAGTAAGACATGTTCCTGCATAAACATCTTTTGATGATCCTGGATCAACATTATTGTCCAAAATTATAAACTTAACCCAATCCCTGCCCCTAAACCTAACCTTTCCCATAATTTATTCCTAAAATCAGTGGGAAATGATGGCTGATTAACAAGAGTGTAGAAGCACCTAACCCTGATTTTAAGCCTAAAACAGATATTTCTTGAAAATTTATATCTCAATTCTGATTGGTTGATTGGAATGTTGCTCCAGGATCAACAAGGATGTTGATCCAGAAACATGTTGTACTTGGTGAAATCACGCTCACCGTGGTGGGTAATTTAGCGATCACTTTACACCAGAGGATTATTTAGAATCCCGGCGATGCAGTTCAACATCGGATACCGAAGCAAGAAGTGAGTGGGATTTAGAGCTGATGCACACAGGACCTTCATTCGGTCCCAGTCCGGCTGTGGCTCGGCCGCCGGCGGGAGACATAATGCTCATAGTTCTGTCAGAAATGCTGCTCCACGAAAAGTGTGCACCGTAAATCTTTTTTTTTATTGGTCTTATGAAGTATTCTAATTTGTTGAGATAGGGAATTGGGATTGAGATTGAGTTTGGGAACTTTTGTTAAATGTGAGCCACAATCAACACAATTAACAGAACCAAAGATTTACACTACCTTTCAGTTTGTGTGCATGAATTTATTTAATACACAATTTCACAATTTGAGTTGAATTACTGAAATTAACTTTTCCACGACATTCTAATTTATTGAGATGCACCTCTACATCGACTCAATGGGGTCTCTAACCTGAAATATGCACTTTAAGTGTCCAGTAATAACCACAACTGTACTTCATCAAATTAACTATGATTCTGTTACAGGAAAGATTACCAGATTAAGGTTTAAAAGTAAGGAGATTTTCAGCTAAATTTGTTAGCATAAAAAGTCTTCTGTCTATTGTCAGTAGTGTTCATATACAGAATATAAAGCATAGCTCATACCATCATTTTCAGGTATTGACGTCACAAAATTCAATTTAGGCATGAGTTAATTAATGTTTTGATTTGATTTGAAAGCACTTAAATAGGTCTGTCCATTATATAAAGTGATCATATTGTTTCAGTTAAACCACTCTTTTTAAGATACTCTTAGTCTATTTATGAGTCTAAATGTGTCTTGATAAAATGGTGTGTTTAATATTCTGCAACAACTTTTCAAATAGCAGTCAGTTGACAGCTGTCAGCCGATTGTGACAACAATCTTATGACAGCAGACTGTGAGTTATGCCTCTGGAATCTTATTGCATCTTTGCCAAGAGATGAGTCTGTGAGGAAACTTGATTTGCTTGATTTATACTACTGTATATTTCAGAATGATGAAAAGCCTTGTCTGAGTCTAAAACCCTGTCTGGCACAGTATGAAGTCAAATACGACACAAATTATCCAGATAGTGACTGACACACTGCTGTTCCTTTATTCACATATGATTTCATTTGTCCTTTGGCTGCAGCATCTCTTCAACATTAGATGTTTTCTTTTGCTTCCTAATGTCCCATGTTACTGTATCCTGATGTAGGTCACCGTCACATCTCTAGGACAGATTTTATACACTGCTATTTATAGCACAAGTTGCACAGACAGATGTCAAACTGTGCATTACCCTTAATTTTGACACCTGTTTGTGTGATTTGTTATTGTAACGAAACTCTATTGTCACTCTACTGTCACACATAGTTGCTATTTCTCGTAAAATCTTGCCCTAAATCTCCTTGGCACATTCATGATGTGCCAAAAGCAGATCTGTGAACACATTTTTCATTTTCATCCAGCTCACCTGTTTAATTCATTAACAGATCAGAACTCCCTGTCTCTTATTTAACAATTTTAGTTTGTTCCTCAGACTAAATTCAATTCAATTCAATTCAAGTTTATTTGTATAGCGCTTTTTACGATAAAAATCATTACAAAGCAACTTTACAGACAATTACATTTCTACAATATTTAGTAGTAGCAGTTTCTGCACATATGACAGGATTTTTCAGAACAATTTATACAAGACGTAGTCAACCAGACGATGAACATTATTAACAGCAATTATTATATGATGCAATCACACTTGTAGCAATATTTGTTAGTTCTGTTTGTTGATTCAGGGTTAGCATCATCTGAGGTCCTCTGAGGGTCAGCATCATCTCTTCTTAGGTATTCTGGATCCAGACTGGAGCTTGTGTAAATCCTAGTTACCACTGGATGTAAATCCCGTGGCAAAACAGAGAGACAAATAGAGATATAATTAGCGTAGCTGCTGTTCCAACAAAGTAAAATTAAAGAATAAAGAATAAGAATACGCATTTGATCAGATGCAACTACATTCACAATTTAAGAGATACATTATTCGAATGCTTGGCGAAAGAGATGCATTTTTAATCTAGATTTAAACAGAGAGAGTGTGTCTGAACCCCGAACATTATCAGGAAGGCTATTCCAGAGTTTGGGAGCCAAATGTGAAAAAGCTCTACCTCCTTTAGTGGACTTTGCTATCCTAGGAACTACCAAAAGTCCAGCGTTTTGTGACCTTAGGGAGCGTGATGGATTGTAACGTGGTAGAAGACTAGTTAGGTATGCAGGAACTAAACCATTTAGGGCCTTATAGGTAAGTAATGATAATTTGTAACTGATACAGAACTTAATAGGTAGCCAGTGCAGAGACTGTAGAATTGGGGCAATATGATCATATTTTCTTGACCTGGTAAGGACTCTAGTCGCTGCATTTTGGACTACCTGTAGCTTGTAACTAAACTAGTCTGTGACTTGAGAAGAACGTCATGAAGGTTGTGAGAGTGAAACAAGATAGAATTTTAATTAATCTTAATTCCATTCCAACTAACTCTACGTGAAGTGTGGAATTTATGTGTTACTAGCATCCCCAAATAAATGGCAAAAATCTTTTTTCAAACAGGTTTCCTGAACGTTTTCCACAATCAGCACATTGGTCGGACAGACTCACACCATTGGTTGAGCCAATGCTCCAATAAAGGGAACGACTATTTTATGAGGTTGTATGAATCTGTTCAATGTGAATCATATGAAAACATCCAAGTTCAAAATTGTTGTTTAATTTTGTTAACATAATTAATTATTATTATTATTGCAGTTTTTCTCGATTGCTTAAACACTATATCCAGGCTTTTGAACTTAAATTTCAAAACCATAACAATTTTTGAATAAGCACACCCATTTTGCTGAACTATAAACACTATTGCCCTGCTTTAACACGTGCGTCAGATTTGGTGAACTGTTACTTCAAAACTCTACACACAAATCCTTACATTTCTCAGTGATTACACCATGGGGCCATTTAGAAGGCACTAGCATTTAGTATTATTTACTCAAGTCTGCACAGTTTGAGCTCAGTTAGCACACAATCGCCCAAGTTGAAACACTAGGAGTCAAAATTTATCACACACCAATTAGAACCTTTGATGTATAAAGGCCCAAAGTCAGCTTACTGTTTTTCTCAGTGGCTTTGATGCAATTCTCGAATCAGAAATTAAATTCTAAAAACTACTTTTTAAACCTCCACATTATCTAGTCACTTGTGCATGTCATTAAAAGTTTTGATCTTTTGAACAAGTTGCGATTGTTTATTCATGCAATTGATTATGTACATTTGTCTGTGGTTTACTACTTATCAGTTATTATTGTCATTTTACTCAAAATAGAGTAGCTCAAAACTGAAATAGCTCAAAGGTACATCTCATGAACCTTCAGTTGGAAAGCATATACTGCATGGACAGAGGACAAAACAAGAGTTAAAAATTCGGACAGATGACTTTCTAATTTTTATTTTCGCCTTTGTTCACATATTACTTTTTTTTTCTATTTCACAATGACATTGTAATGTGTGTGTGTGTATATGTGTGTGTGTGTGTGTGTGTGTGTGTGTGTGTGTGTGTGTTTGGAATACTAGTAAAAATGTAACTGAATCATATCCAGTCTTTTTCAATCAATATCCCACTTACAGTGATGTGTACATTTGTACTTTTGAAAATGGCATACATCAGAAGTGCAGCCTTCTGCATTTCAATACAGTAACTGTCATCCAAACATAGCTTACAGTTTTTCTTGATCATTTACACACATTTTGAAAGCATGCATACTCTCAGAACTCTACACACAAATCAAAAAACACACACAATGGGCAAAACTCCTCAATTCTCCTGCAAAATGAAACTTTACATTCAAAACAAATATTATTTCTTCTAAAAATGGTGTTTTGTTTTCAAATGACACACACAAACCATCATATGAATAGACATTTATAGAACCATTTGAACCCTGATGTGCTCGAAGTAAAACACTATGATGAATGGAAAACACTTCTCCATTCATCATAATGACTTTGGTCTTTATTTGGTTCCATGTTACGCTTACTACAGACAGTACATACATAAATGTGTTGTAAAATATTTGTAGTATATATATATATATATATATATATATATATAGTTTTTTATAGTCAGAACACACAAATACACGGTAACAAATATATTGTATTTTTCCGACAAAACAGTGTACTGTGTACATCCCAACCAATGCAAAGTTGCACATACAGTGGTCTACATACAAACAGAAGAATTAACTGTATACAGTTACAGTAAAAAGAAAAACTATGCTGCATCCTCTGTTTGGTTTCGGTCTGGCCACAGCACCTCATCCACATCACAAGCAATGTTTTCCCTGGCCAAGCAGCGGGGGAAATATCGCCTAGCATGACGAGTCCAGCCATGAAATGCATCAACTGGTATATCTCCAAATGCATCTTCCATAGCTTGGAGAAGGGCTATACGTGTTTGTGGATTTCGTCATACACTTTCCATCTCCAGGCAGAAAAAAAATCCTCAATAGGATTGAGGAATGGGGAATATGGAGAGAGATAACAACTAAAAAGCGTGGGTGGCCAGTGAACCAGTTACAAACCAGAGCAGCCTGGTGGAAACTTATGCTGTCCCAAATGACAACGTACCTGAGCTGCTCTGGGCAGACTATCTGATCTGGGAGAATGAGTGTGCTGTGTAGAGTGTCTAGGAATGTGATCAGATGGGCAGTGTTGTAGGGGCCAAGGGTAGCATGGTGATGGATGATGCCGTGGTGGGTAAACTCTGCACACGTTGTGATGTTCCCTCCGCACTGACCAGGGACTTCAACAATGGCATGCTGGCCGATGATATTCTTGCCCCTCTTTCGTCTTTTTGTGAGGTTGAATCCAGCCTCATCAATGAAGATGAACTGGTGTTCTACTGCAGCCAGATGATGGATGCTACAGTGTACCTGCTCAAATTTGGCTGTACCCTTTGCCCAGCCTCCTTCATTGTTAGACCATGGTTGACCACATGGTCAACCAAAGTGGCTCGGATCACATTAGAGATTACGGTCCTTGGCCTTCCTCGTCCTCCCCCTCTTACTCTCACTCCTCAGGCTCTGCCTCTGTTTTCATTGTTGACATCCATTGCTCCAAAACAGAAGAGATCACCTGTTGCCCTTTTATGCTAAAGCTCTGTTTGCTAATTGTAAAAATGTGTGACAGGTGTTTGCCCATGTGATGAGTCAGTGTGCATATTTGAATGGCAGTATGTTCCTTTTGAAAACAAGAGATTTTTCTGCCCAAAAATTGTCCCAAATGCAGAGAATTGTGTGTAGTTTTTTGAAAAAAGTGCGTTTTAGAACTGCAATGTGAGTGTAAAGCATGGATTGTGCTTGCAGTTTAGCAGAATTGGTTCTAGTGGTTGGTGCATGAGTTACATGTTGTGGTCATTGTGTCTCAAGTACCAATATTTGTGTGTAAACAATGGTATGCAAGATAATTTTACTCCCACTGCCTGTCCAAGGCCAGGATAACCTGTGATGTTGAAGAGGTTCTTTGGCCTGTTCTAGACCAAGAACGGGATACTGGGGCAGAATAATTATTTTTGTTGTTGTTTGCTGTATTGTACTGTACTCTACAGTACATTAAATTAAGGAATAAAACATTTGGGGAGTACCACACTTATTAGCGTTTTTGTAGTATTCTTTTGAATTCATATCATCAGTGTGTTGAAGTGTGTGTGTTTTTGATTGTTTGTGTGTCATATCTGCTAGCAAAGTTTGATTTTTCAGCAAGATTGAGTTGTTTTGATTGGAGAGCTTCATTTTGACCTGAATATAGGAAGTTTGGGAATTTAATTAGAAGTTATGGATTCGTGTTTAATGGTTTGAGAATACGAGGCCTCTCTTATACTAGTCTAACATATGCATTCCAGTGTCTCTTAATGTGTGACTATAGCAGGAATATAAATATATTATTATAGTAATAAATGAGCCAGGTACATGTGCCACTTGACTGGTTTTGACATTTTAACTTATGGATAGATATTTCCAGAGGATTCTTGGACATGATTATTTAATTACAATATAGCCGATACACAATTAGTCTCCCTCCATGCATGGGCTGACAATCTCAGCCCAGAATTTTTACAGTCCTGAGCAGTTTCAAGGACGGACAAAAGCTCACTGTGAACTTAAAAAAAAAATACAGAGTGATACTCTGTACCAGTAGCCATTTAATTTAACTGGAGAACAAGAAATATTGAAAAAGGATCTAAAATGCTGGTCTCCTTTACTGAACATGCAGCATAATTGTTTTATTGACACACATATGCAAACTTGAATACTTATTTCATGAAAAGTTGCATGTGTCTCTTAAATATTCAAAGGGTAATTTACATTTGAAATCAATAGACAGTGCTGAAGACGCATCCTGCTGAAAGCATTTAGATTTAGATGCCAATAAATGCCAGTAAAATAATCATCCCACAGATTTTTGCCTGTCTCGTAAAAAGAATTGGCAAGGAGTTTTCATCACAATTCAGCAAACATTCGGTTTGATATTAATCTTGTTTCGAGGGATCAATATGCTCTAAAAGCAAATTGGCTCGTGCCTTTAATCACTCTGAATGCTGCATGTTACTTTAAGCCCAATTATGCTGGTGATGCATGTTTGTATAAAAGCTTCCCTGTTTCTTTCTGAAGATTTAAACACCGGTTTTTCAACAGCTGTGGTGTGTTCATGTACAGACGTTTTCTGTTTTTCTGTTTACAGTGTTTTAAATAAAAAGGAGTTATTTTAATTAAACACATAATTATTTGTACAAATACAGTCTATTTGAATAAGGTTCTTTACACTTTGCAAATCTGACATTGTCTTATAGACAACAATATTGCCAATAATGTACTTTAATAACATCCATAAGAATTGCTTCAAATTTTAACTTCAAACAAACTATTTGGTCCTCTGCTAATAAATATTTAAAGGTTTAAAACCTGCAACACTTTACCAGTAGCCTTTATGTATAATGCATTATAAAAGTAGTTTTAATGCATACATTAAGCCTTGTAATGCAATTTATAATGCATTGTACAATCTCATGAATAATTGTGACAACGGTTAATACATTTTATTACACGACTCTATGGAATATTTGATTCTGATTGGTCAGTTGAGACATTCCGAGCTGTTATGTAAAGGATAATGTACATCCAGCTGGTTGTTATCGCAGAATAACCCACAACAGGATGATCAGGACCCCAACACAAAACATTTTATCGAGGGACATACCTTGGAATGTTGGGACTGACCAATCAGAATCAATTATTCCACAGAGTTGTGTTATAATCCTTGATAACAACTGGTACAAGCTCAACCAGGTAACTGATATCAGCTTTATGCGCTTGTTAGGAACAGTTTTTCTTGGTGGAAGCTTTGCATTTGGTTAGCTAATAATATATTAAAACTCAATTTAATCTTATGTGAAAAGTTATTTAATAATAACATCCTGGTATCACTGACACGCTCTCTCGTTTTTACAAATGCAATAACTAACAAACAGGTACATAAAACAGGAACATAAAACATACATACCCTTTATTAACCCTATATGATGCATTATACATAAAGGCTTTACGTAAAATGTTACCAAAGGTTGTTTTTTTTTTGTTTTTTTAAATGAGCTACATTTTTTTTTTTTTTTTTTTTATAAATTACAGCATCATTTCTATGATATAGTCCATTGTAGGCTATATGATAAAATATTAATCTCAGAATTTGCAAAGAAAGAAATTAAATTAATTCGTTATAAATAAGCGACTATCAAGCTATAGTTAATAACTAATAAAAGTCAATGTGTCCAAGTTTAACCTCACAATATGTTTGAATGTTTGTTATATAGAAATACTTACATTAAGGTGAAAGTGTAACAGCATTCGGAAGGGACTGAATAGTAACACTGCTTCTCTGAAAGCTTCTAAATGAGACCTTAAATAAACAGAGACCAATAGTTAATCAAAGGAATGTTGAAAATCACTGCAAACCAAGCCAGACAAACATTATAATACTACTAATCTATTGTGAATAATAGTCAGGAGTGTACTCACCATCCTTGATGCATCTTCCCTGAAACAAAAAAAAAAACATTTAGTCACTGCTCCATGATCAGAATGCCAAATGAAGGCAAAGCATGGCAAGACAAGCAAACAAATGGATATTCAGAGTTCTATAATTGTAATTCTAAGGAAATAATTCACTTTTCCGCACTTTTCCGAGTCAGATATGAGATATGCTTCCATTTTCTCTTTTTAAAAATATTTTATTCAGTTTGGAGGCTATATCATTTGACAATTGTAATAGTGATTTTTCATTAATTATCAAATTTTGTCTACTATTAAAAAAAGCAAAACAAAGGTACATATGTATTTAATGTTTTAAAAAAAGGTTATTTTATACTTACCAATTTAAAGAACAGCTTTCTATTTCAATTTATTTTAAGTTACAATTTGTTCCTATGATGCCAAGCTGAATCAATTATTACTGATTCTGTTAGAACCAAGTTTTGTTGCTTAATAATTTTGCTGCTTATTATGTAGGATCAGGAGGAAAACGAGGTGCTGGCGAAGGCCAGGACACAAGATCAGATGATGGTAAGAAAAAATATGGTGGGAGGAGACAGGGCAGGAAGAACAATGTGGGGGACCAGAGCAAAGCTAGGACGAAGGTCTACGGCAGAATCAAGGGAGGGGAGAGCCATGGTGGAGACTTGGCAGGCAGTACCAGAGAGACGGCAGACTGAGACAGAGCTGATGGAGGTGGAGACCGATGAGCCAGGGTGACACTGCTGGTCTGGAGGGCAAAGGCATAGGTGACAACTTGTGGGGCTGAGGCGGAGACAGGGACTTGGTGGAGCTGAAGGGATGGAGGTAGTGTTCATTTTCTAAGCCATTTTTTATTTAGTCTTATGCCCCATACAGCCTACATGGTTTTAGCCTGATTTTGCCATGATCTGTTTGATGTAGGTTGTTGTGGGGATTTGTATACAACAATGGGCATCGGGAAGCACGATTCAATCATTTCATCTTGTATAGTGTGTCACCGTGCATGATGCCTCTGTGATGCTTTACTACGTCAACACACACAGAAAGACTAGCATGTTTATTTATTTATATATATATTTTTTGCTGTCGTGCACAAGTTCCAACCCAGCTATGACACAGGCGAATAGAAGCACAGAAACGCCTTTGTACAAGCTTTCAAACATTCCGAAACGAAAGGTAGACAATGGTATCAGTCCTGCGAGGTGTAATTTTACAATGTTTGTGGAGCTACAGCAACACTAATCCTGCATTTATGATGAGGGACTACTGCGACACAGTGAAAAAAGGTTAAAAAGGAACTATTTTACCTCAGTTCTCTTTTACAGTCCATAGCATCTTCTTCATGTCATCCAGATTTGTGTCCATTTTCAGTTTTTTTTTTTGGGGGGGGCTTTTCTGATGACAACACAAGGCAAAACACGCTGTTTGCTAGCCATTGTTTGTTTACGCTCATAGCACCTTTCTGTCTTGTCTTGTGCTATTGATGACAGCACACACATTGTTAATGACGGAATGCGATGAATGCTCAGATAGCATTGTATAGTCTGACATGTTTCTTGTTCACAACATAAAAAGATTTTATGAGTCAAAATCGCGACCAACGAAAAAATTGTGTAGTCTGAACGGGGCTTTAGCCCTGTGTTAAATGTGCTTTTCAGTTATTATCCTATTTAGTCAAATTTGTCTTGTTTTTATTTTGTCAAGTTTTAGTTGACAATGTCTGAGCATTTTAGTCTAGTTTTAGTCAATGAAAACTTAATCACATTGGCTGAATGACACTTTCATTTAAACTGAACATTTCAAATGGAGATCGCTAAACTTCAGCTTACTTGTCTGTGTTTTTTTAAGATCATCCATAATGCACTTCCGTACTAAAGGTTGGCAGATTGCAAAAACTAGAATACCAGGCAGAAAATGTATCCATTTAACAGAGAAGCATTAATTGATTTGGTGATTTGAACTCTTCATATCTGGCAACCTCACATATGAAAGCTTGCCTAGTAGAGGCATGTAAAGGAATCTGCAACAATATTATGTCGTCTTCTTTTTTTTTTTTTTTCGACGAAAATTACAAATATATTTTGGTATAGTTTTTATTTTGTGGGGCTGGAGGCCCAGAATCCAATGGCGGAACCAATGTAAAGCCTGACCAAGGCAGAGCTGGATGGATGAGAGAGCCTGGTGGAGCCAGTGGACTGATGGCCAACAGTGGATCTGGGGACCAGAAGGCGAATCCATGGCAATGAGAAGCACTAAAGAAAAAGGAGCAGAATGACTGACAGGAGCCAGCAGAGGCAGGGCCTGGCTTTCTTTGGTAGAGGAGTTGGGATCATTGGAGACATAGGAGACACAGGAGACACAGGAGACGGTGACGTTCATCATCCTCTTCCAAATTCTCACAATATCAAATAAAAGCCAGCTGGGGCTAACCCACAGGCATGGGGATGTGGGTGGGGCTCCATTCCATTCCCTCGAACTCCACTAACACACCCACTGGGACAGATGATGTAGCCATCTCACACACCTGGTGAGACTTTCCGTCGGGCTCGGGCCTTGGGGCATTGATTGGCTTATGCCTTGTATCTGGCACTAACATCGCGGCAGGTTTGGGCTCTGTGTCTGCGATGGGCTCAGGCAAAGGCTTCATGCAGGGTGTGGGGGACAGATGGCTGGGCTCATGGGGCTCAGCGGTACACATGGTGAATGCCAAGAGAGTGAGAAAATAAATAAATTAAGGAAGTTCCATTTTAAATTATGAATTGTGCCCAACTCAAAATTTTGCTGCTTAGTATTATAAGCTCACTTCAAAAATGTCATTATTGTCACTTCCAGCTTTGTGTGACATTTGACTTTGAGTTCATTTGAGTGTCAAAGCAGTGAATTTTAATCCTAAAATCTGTTTGACAGAATAGAGCTGTGCTTCCCAGATACCAGATGTTAAGCTTTCCTTTGACTATTTTGAGGATCAACAGGGAGCTGAATGGGAAACAATTCAATAAAAACTGCACTTAGGGTGACAAGCACTGCCGCACTTTCAAAGTCAGCACTTTTTGATGGGATTTTCTGGCCAGCTAAAAGAGGGGGATTGCCTATTGAGTATTCTTACACTGCAGTGTTGATCCTGGTGAATCATTCTTGCTAGGGGAAGATTGTGACTGGCACTGCAGATATACAGACTATTTCTGCAGGCAACAGCAGGTTTTTGCATAGGTCGTAAACTGCAGCATTCATCACTCTGTAAAGCTGATTGATAAAAATGGTGTGACAAGTTTTCATTCTCTCCCACACACACTAAACTGATCAACCTCAAAAGTACTCTTTGAGTTTAGGCAAGGAGAAGAACAGGTGTGGACAATTATAAACAATAACAAATCAATATGAAAATATGATGCTCATTTAAACACCAAAAACTATCAAAGAATGAATAAGCCAATCACTGAAATAATACATAACTTACCTAAAAAGAGAGAGAGAGAGAGAAAATGTGCTTTTGATTAAACAACACAAAAGCCAATATTGCCTCCATGCTTCCCATTGTGTACCAGAGTATTCATTAGTTTTATTCAAAGCGAGTCTCTATGTGCATCCTTTGGGTTCATTTTAGATAGTTTGTGACAAATATTTATTTTGCTGTCTGCTGATTCAGGTATATTTTTTAATTATGTATATATCTGAGAATGGGAAATGGAGCTTCTCTTGTAACAAAAACAGTTGTTGGTCAATAAGAAATTAGTTCCCTTTCAAGGGAACTTCGAACTGCGTCCTCTAGGGGCCGCTATGTGGAACACCTCGTCGTGACCCCTGTCTGAAGCATACATTGAAAAAACACCAACTTGTTGGCCGGCTACATCCTCTGACGTCACTACCGGCATGACTATAAACAGGCACCGGGAGAACAAGTCATTCTCTTCTTCGTCTTCACTGACTGTTCTGTTTGAAGCATGCATCTGAAAGAACCGGTAAGAGCGATCTTTCTCTGTATATCATGGCGACTACTAGCAAGATGTTATATCTTTAACTCTCTGATACTGAGGTTAGTGCTCTGCTGGGTTTTTACCCAGGGAAAGCAGGAGATATTTGAGGATGGTGAAGAAGCTAAGGCTGAGCCTTCTCAATTCTCCTGCTCTGCGTATGTAGAGCTGTTAGAGGTTATGGATCACGCCACAGCAAAATTGGAGGCAAGGGCCTTTCTCCTGATCAGGTAGCCGCGCCGCGCCGCACCATGGACCTCTCTCCATGCTACCAATCAGGCCGAATCTGCCATGGGCAGGACTATGGCAGCCGTGGTGGCAGCGGAGAGACGTTTGTGGATGAACCTGGCAGACATCGGGAAGAAAGAAAAGGCTTTCTTCTTGATGCTCAGGTTTTGCCTTCTGAACTTATTGGTATTTCCGTTGAGACAGTGATCTAGAAGTTCAGGGAGACGAAGACGCGCTCTGCTGCTTTCACATCCTTCGTTCCATGAAAGTCCAGGTCCGAGCCTGTACAACATAGGGGTCCTAGCCCGTCTCGATCTGAGGATCAAAGACAGGCACAGAAGGCTAGTGTCGCGACTCGCGCTCCCCCCTCAAGCCCCTTTATCCTCCCCTTCCTAATTCCCTTGTAACCACCAGCTCTCCCCCTGATTGAGGTTAGGTGGAATCCTCTCGCATAACAGTCTCCTATACTGGACCTATAATGTTTTTGGTTGGTTTTATGTTCATAGCAACCACCTGAATAACGGTGTGGACAAAAAGGAAGCGCCCCTTGAGCGGGGCTCCAGCGCAGGAGGGCTGGGTTAGTATGTAACCCTCTCTGTATATACTTATGTGTATTAAATTGCTGGTGGTTATGTGTCTGCTAATAAATTCTGTGTTTCCTTTGCAGTGCTCAATTACAGTGTTTACTAAACAATCGCCAGCACCAGCCCTCCGGCTTCACGTTCCTGTATTAGATGGCTGAGATCACAGGCTTCTGTGGGAGCCTCTTTGATCATAAGGCCTGGCACAGCACTGCAGGGAATTTCAAGGATGTCCGGCCAGGTCACCCTGAGGGGTCTCCTGGCCGCTTAGTGATGCTGTCGCTTCTAGCGGGAAGTGGAGGTGGCAGTTACAGAAGTCTTCTTGTATATGCTGCCTCAGGTGATGCTTCCCTCGCCCGTGGTTTGTAAAATTGAGATTGCCTCTCCCGTGCGATTCAGGGCCTCTTAGGAACCTTTAGGTACACACGCTAATCTTTCTGTACTTTCTCAAAACCACATGGTGGTCAGTGTGCACGTGAACACTTTGCGGAATTTCTAATGGGTGGTAAGTGTGCACGCAAGACGCACTTTCTGAAATTCTGTACGGTAAGGGTTACGTGCTCCGCCTCGTTCCCTTTCTTGAGATGATTAGACCTTGGTTCCTTGGGCTTCATTCAGCCAGTGTGTATTTATTTATACACTTCAAGCATCGCTTCCCTCAACATGAGGGGCTATTTGGACGATTCTCATGCTAGTTTAGTAGCACTCTCTTTTTTCCAAAAAGGGTCACCTATGAGCGCGCTACACTGAGCTCGGAGTTCTCCTCTCATGTAAGTCTGAGTTCTTTGTTTTTTCCGCAGAGCGCTCCAGTATTGTCTCCATAGAGCGAGTTGATGACTCTCAATCATACTGTTTTGAGATGCAACATTCCATCTATGAGCTGCTCTATCAGAGTGCCATGAGAGCCTCTCCTAAGAACAGTATTTGAAAATCCATGCTATTGTAAGTGTGCACGTGAAGTCTTTGCACACTGTGGTAAGTTTGCATGCTAGTATTCTGCCTTCTTTCTAAAATCCTATATGGTGAGGGCTTTGCGCGGTTTCTTCGTGCCCTTTCTTGAGTTGGTAAAAGCCCCGTTCATCTTGGGCGCCACTCCACCTATGTATCCTCGGATACCTATCTAAACAGGGTGTTGCTACTAGAGAACTGTTGAGACAGCTCTTTCAGCAAGCTTTTGCGTGAGCTAGCGGTAGCCCCTGTGTGACAGGCAAGACTTGGTAGAAAATGCTAGGTTCTTAGCCGTATCCCTTTAAAGGAATCTTTCCTGATTCCAAGCCTTCAGCTCTACCCCGGGCCGAGGCCCTTACAATTAAGTTGGGTATGTAGCTTAGGCCTTTGGCCGTAAGGGGTACTGTCACAGACAGCCGTCTAAACATCCCAGGGGAAACTTCCGTGGAAATGGTAGAGTTGGTACTTAGTGCTCGCCATGATTCTGGCCTGCACTCCCCTCAGCATGGCGGCGTGGGTATACTGTTCCCCACAGCGACCCCTAGAGGATGCAGTTCGAAGTTCCCTTGAAAGGAAACATCTCAGGTTACGAATATAACCATGGTTTCCTGAGTAGGGAAAGAGAAACTGCGTTCTCTAGCTCCCCTGCCATGCTTCGGACGCAAGCTTCAGACGAAGAAGTGAATGACGTGTTCTCCCGGTGCCTGTTTATAGTCGCGCCGTTAGTGACGTCAGAGGCTGTAGCCGGCCAACAAGTTGGTGTTTTTTCAATGTATGCTTCAGGTCATGGGTCACGATGAGGTGTTCCCCATAGCAGCCTCTAGAGGACGCAGTGTCTCGTTCCCTACCCAGGGAACCATGGTTACATTGGTAACCTGAGACATTTTTCACCCTTGACTGTCCTTGTTTTCTTGCCTTGGTAAAGAAATTGACACAAAGCTTCTATAATTATATATGTATGTATGTATGTATGTATCTATTTTGTAAAAAAAAAAAATATTTTTTTTTTATTTTGTGTGCTGATTGCTCACGCTCAGACATGCTGTATGCAATTTTTTTATTATTATTATTATTGATAAAAATGAGTCTAAAACGTTTCACCTGAAGGAAGATGTTGAGGAATCCACATGAAAATTTGGTTCAAGAGGGACTATAATACAAATAAACAAAAACAACAACAAAAAAAGTTAACTATTTGAATTAATTTTAATGCCTGTTGCTCAGCTGACACATAAAGTAGGCAACCTGTTTGCTGCCATCTTCACTCATGACAAATCTTTGTTTGGGTCATACATTTCATAAATTTGACCAATCTCTATGGAGCCACATTTCATCATGTCATGCTTTTCTAGCCTTTCAGAAACAAACAAGCAAACAGACAATAATAATAATAATAATAATAATAATAATAATAATAATAATAATAATAATAATAATAATAATAATAAAACAAAAACAAACAAACAAGTAGCAAATTTTATAAACATTGTTTGGAAAAATGTCGAAGTAACAATGTCTTTTAAGTCAAAACACATGGCTAGATTTAAATGGCCATCAATGAACAATTGAGACTTACTTTCACACATCACCTTCCTTTTTCTTTTTCTCCCATTTGACATGTTTTCTTTAAAGTTTTATTCTATTTTTTTTATAATATCTGTAAAGTAGTATTTAAAACTATCCAACTATCCTCCACAGACTTACAAATGTAACAGAGAAAATAACACTTACTGTAGCAAAATAATAAGTCAGTAACTGGCTATGGTCTTTCACTGCACATGAAGCGCTTCGAGTGCCTAGAAAAGCGCTATATAAATGTAAGGCATTATTATGAAATATTTAATATTATTATTATTATTAATAATAATAATAATAATAATAATAATAAAAATAATAATAATAATAATAATAATAATAATAATAATAATAAAAATAAATAAATAAAAAAACATTTCAGACATTATGAGACTTTATATACATTTATTGGGGTATTCCTGTTTTAAATGTAATTTAATTTCAAATAAACATTTTAATTTAACATGCATTTTGCTAACTAAATTAAAATTGCTTTCAATGTGAGCAGTTGCATTGGAATTTAAAGACATGTTCAATAGCACACAACACTGCCATGTACAGTACTGATCTTTAAGATCATTTATAAATATTGCTTTGTACTGTGGAAGTCTTTTAGTGTTACACATAGATGTTTACAGAAAACTGAATAATAATTTCCTATCAGTTTGCTGTTTCATTTAGCCACACATGATTGGATAAGAGGAAGGTTAAAACTTGATCTTAAATCCGTTTTCTCACTTTAAGATGGCATAATAGTTCCTCTTCAGGAACTCGAGCTGCGTCGAACAATGCTTTGGGGAACGCGCTTAACGTGAGCGACTCTGAATATCGTGTGTAATCAGTCCAATGGAAGAGTGTGACGTCACAGGCAGGGTGACGTAAGCGACCAGGAAGCTATAAAAGCACGTGCCGCGCAGCTGGCGTCAGCTTTGCGTCTTTCAGCAAGCGCTCTGTGTGTGAATGTCACTTGTTTGTCTTGTGAGTCTTATTTACTGTTGTCTGTCCAGTTAAAGCTCCAAAACATGCTGAAGAGCAAGGCGAAATCTAAGCATAGTTATGGTGATTCCAAATCACGTTATAGGTTGTGTGTTCCTCCCTGCCCGCGATATATAATGGGTGGGGATACACACAGCTTGTGCGTGGTTTGCCTGGGAGTGAAGCACGCTGAATCGGCTCTTGAGGGGGGCGACTGTCTGCACTCTGAGCGTAATGTCGGTGCGGCTGCTTCGTTCCCAGAGGGCCCTCTTCGAGGAGGGGGCCTTCGCCAGCGTGCTGGTCCCGCTTCTGCTGAGGCAGAACGGCGGCTGCACTCGTGGGGTTCGCAAGTGGATTTGGTGGAGGGAATGGAGACAGGCCAGTCCCTATCTCCTTCCACTTCCGCCAGATCCGGCGCCCAATCTCTGGAGTCGGAAGCACGCTCTGCGGTTCCTTCCACCCAGGGAGAGGGATCGACGTTCCGCCTCTCTTCCTCCAAGGAGGTCGATGTGGAGTCTGTCGACAGGGATTCGCCACCCCATTCGCCGCAATATGAGGAGCTCTTGGAGGTGGTTACTCGCGCGGTGGCCAAATTAAGCATTGAGTGGCCCGCCGGAAAAACGATCGAACTGCCGCGAAGCAAGCTCGATGAACGCTTCCTGCTCGCGAATCAGCCACCTCCCAGCCAGGGCCTTCCATTCTTTCCCGACCTGCATGATGAGATCGCCAGGTCGTGGAAACGCCCATTTTCAGCCCGCCTCTACATCCCCTCGTCTGACTACTACGGCAACGTGGTGGGAATGGGAGAGCATGGCTATAGAGCGATGCCCCGGCTGGAACAGACGCTCGCAAGCTATCTGTCCCACGGCGTGGCATCATCTCTGAAGGCCCCGGCACTGCCCTCAAAGCCACTCAGAACAACATCGGATTTGGTGGGCAAAGGGTATGCGGCTGCAGGTCAGGCTGGTGCGTGTCTGCACACCATGGCGGTGTTACAGGCGTACCAAGCTGACCTGCTTAAAGGGCTAGATGAGGGAGAGGAGATCAAGTCTCATGATATTTCAGAACTAAGAAGGACCACTGATCTCTCCCTCCGCGCCACCACGGAGACCGCCCGAGTGATTGGGTGGTCCATGGCAGCTATGGTTACCACGGAGAGGCACTTATGGTTGACCCTGTCTGATATGAAAGAGCGGGACAGGGTCTGCCTCATGGACGCCCCGATCCAGCCGACTGGCCTGTTCGGCGACGCAGTCAATTCTGTCGTTGACAGGTTTCAGGAGGCCCGCAAACAAGCGGCGGCATTCCATAAGTTCCTCCCTCGTCACTCTCTCAGGGCATCTGGGCGGGAGATGCCTCAGCCGCACCCTCGCTCCTCGTATCCTGGCCGAGGTCTTCTAAGCCTCAACAAGATCTTAGAGCAGTCATAGAAGCAAAGAAGTCCTCGGCCAAGAAGCCCTGATGCCAAAAGCCCAGGGTTTCAGAGGGCAGCCTCTGCTGGGGTAGAGCGGTACACACCGCAGTACACGGTGCCCGTCTCGCTTCAGCGCCCTCTGGGGGCCAATCTGCCAACCCTGCCAGTGTTCCAGGGCGCAGCGGTCCCCAGCGAGCATCGTTCTCAGTATCTTCCGTCCGTGCGCGTAGCGGGGCTGAGACACTCGCCATCCCCTGCGGGGGCCTCTTACACCAGAAATGAGTCTCGAGAGACTGATTTCCTTAGTAGATTATTTAGCAGCGTGGAAACTACTGCCAAATGTATCTCAATGGGTCCTGCACACAGTAGAATAAGGCTACCGTATTCAGTTTGGCTCTGCGCCGCCAATATTCAACGGGGTCATTCCAATGATAGTCGGCCCCAGGCAGGGTCTGGTTATGGAACAGGAAGTGAAAACCCTATTAGAGAAGGAGGCCATCGAGGTGGTCCCTCCTCAAGACAGGGAGTCCGGATATTACAGCCGGTATTTCATAGTTCCAAAGAAGGATGGGGGGTTGCGTCCGATTATAGACTTGAGGGTCTTAAATCGTTCAGTTATGAGATTGAAGTTCAAAATGCTCACAATCAAGCATGTTGTAGCTCAGATCAGGTCCGAGGACTGGTTTGTCACAATAGATCTCAAAGATGCATACTTACACATATCCATCCTTCCACAACACAGGAAGTTTCTGAGGTTCGCTTTCGGGGGTGAAGCTTACCAATATCGAGTACTTCCCTTCGGCCTTGCACTCTCACCCCGTACGTTCACAAAATGTGTAGATGCGGCTCTGGTCCCCCTGCGCATGCAGGGCATCCGCATTCTCAACTATATCGATGATTGGTTGATTTTAGCTCTGTCAGAGCAGGTTGCGGCTCGGCATCGAGATGTCATTCTCGCACATATGGGGGAGCTGGGTTTGAGACTGAATGCCAAGAAGAGTGTACTTTCTCCGGTTCAGAGAACCACCTATCTAGGCGTAGTATGGGAATCGACCGCAATGCAGGCACAATTGTCCCCTGCTCGTATCGAGTCGATCCTCATCTCAGTCAAGAGAGTCAGAGAAGGCCAGTCACTTACTGTCAAACAATTTCAGAGATTGTTGGGTCTGAAGGCAGCTGCGTCCAACGTGATACCTCTTGGCCTGCTGTACATGAGACCCCTACAGTGGTGGCTCAAGACCAAGGGATTTTCCCCAAGGCACTATCAAGGTCACGCGGCGCTGCCTCCGTGCCTTAGACATGTGGAAGAAACCTTGGTTCTTGAATCAGGGCCCGGTGCTGGGAGCTCCTTGTCGCCTTGTAATACTAGCAACAGACGCATCTCTCACTGGTTTGGGTGCAGCCATGAGTGGCCACCCTGCCCGTGGTCTGTGGAGCAGTCGCCATCTAACATGGCATATCAATTGTCTAGAAATGCTAGCAGTTTATCGTGCACTGAAGCACTTCCTCCCAGACCTAAGGGGTCACCATGTGTTGGTGCGCACCGACAACACATCGGTGGTCTCTTACATCAACCACCAGGGAGGTCTGCGTTCGTGCCCCTTGTACAAGCTGGCGCACCAGATCCTTGTGTGGTCCCAGAGCAAACTCCTCTCATTAAGAGCAGTATATATTCCTGGGAAACTAAATATGGGAGCAGACATACTGTCAAGGCAGGGGCCGAGGCCCGGGGAATGGAGGCTTCACCCCGAGGTGGTGAAGCAGATATGGAGAGTGTTTGGCAGGGCTCAAGTAGACCTTTTTGCGACTCAAGAGACATTACAATGTCCCCTTTGGTTCTCTCTAGTTCATCCAGCTCCTGGACGCTATGGTTCAGACCTGGCCGAGGCTTCGTCTGTACGCCTTTCCCCCTATTGCTCTGCTCCCGGGAGTTCTGGCGAGAGTACGCTGGGACGGGGTCCGTCTGTTATTAGTAACCCCGTTCTGGCCGGGCCGAGTATGGTTCGCAGACCTGGTCTCGCTCCTCGACGGCTCTCCATGGGAGATACTGATCAGGACAGACCTACTCTCACAGGCGCAAGGCACGTTAATTCACCCTCGCCCGGAGTTGTGGAAACTGTGGGTGTGGCCCCTGAGGGGGCACAACTATTAGCAGCCGGTCTCTCAACCAAGGTTGTTGAGACCCTCTTCCAATCCAGACTTCCCTCAACGAGGAAACTGTACGCCCTGAGGTGGAAACTCTTCACCTCATGGTGCAGAGACCGCCAGCTAGAACCAGCAAACTGCCCAGTTGGTACAGTTCTGGAGTTTCCACAGGCCAGGCTCTCTACAGGGTTGACCCACTCCATGCTGAAGGTTTACGTGGCGGCCATTGTGGCCTACCATGCCCTTCTCGATGGCCAGACTTTGGGAAGACACCCCCTAGTTACACGTTTCCTCCGTGGTGTGCTGAGGCTGAGACCTCCAGTACGGTCCCGTATTCCCCCGTGGGACTTGGTTGTGGTGTTAGAGGCAATGTGCAAACCCCCGTTTGAACCCATTTAAGATATTTCAGACAGACATCTTACGCTTAAAACCTCCTTTCTGTTGGCTATCACCTCTCTGCGGAGAGTAGGAGATCTTCAGGCCCTCTCTGTGGCCCCCACTTATCTTGAGTTTGCACCTGGCATGACCAAAGCGTTCATATACCCTCGAGCGGGATATGTTCCTAAGGTTCCCTCTGTTACACCACAACCTGTAGTGCTACAGGCCTTCTGTCCTCCTCCCTTTCGGGAGCATGACCAAGCAAAGCTTAATTGTATGTGTCCAGTTCGAGCATTGGACGCATACGTCCACAGAGCTGCCCTGTGGTGAAAAACTGACCAATTGCTTGTATGCTATGGTCCCCCCAAGAGGGGTTCCCCTGCTTCTAAGCAGACTATTAGTCGTTGGATAGTCAAGGCTATCAACGCCACTTATGAGTCCTCTGGTCGTCCCCTTCTGTCGGGAGCCAAGGCTCACTCTACTCGGGGTATGGCGGCCTCCAAGGCCTTCCTACCAGGTGTATCCATGCTGGACATCTGCAATGCTGTGGGGTGGTCCACGCCTTCTACGTTTGTTAAATTCTATGGCCTAGACATGCCAGTCACTCCAGGCGCTTCTGTCCTCTCGTCCTAAGCTGTGCTCTTCGGATACACACTAGGCAGGGGTTTGGTAGTCTGGCGGCGTTGGTACTCGTTCCCCAAAGCGTTGTTCGACGCAGCTCGAGTTCCTGAACTTTTATAGCTTCCTGGATGCTTACGTCTCCCTGCCTATGACGTCACGCTCTTCCATTGAACTGATTACACACGATATTCAGAGTTGCTCATGCTAAGCGCATTCCCCAAAGCGTTGTTCGACGCAGTGTCTCGTTATCTCGAGGAACTAGGGTTACATACGTAACCTAGAGACGATTTTCAACATCCTTTTACTGATGTATTAATGAAATTATGCTCTCTATGTAAATATCAGTTTCATCTCCACTTTAGCAGTCTGCCTAGAATGATGAAAGGTGAGAGACTGATTCCCGGCCGGGACCCAGAGCCGTGGGTAAACTCTAGGAATTCCCCTCCCAGGGCTCACAGGCTGCAACTGCAATCATGGAGGCTTACATAGGGTAAGTTGTCACAATGGAAACCTGACCTCTTGTAGAGAAAACATTTTTGCAACTGGAAAACATTATTTGTTCAATTTGAATTTATTAATTCTACCCTGTATCAGAAATGTATTACTGCTCGTTCAAATAATTCACAATATTTACGAAAATTGTCTATTGATGAGTATGCACACATTAAATTTTGAAGTAGAATATCTGAAATTTTGAGATAGTACTTGTTAAAAATTGTAATAGCATATTCAAATAATCACTAATCTCCAATGACCCATCTTTTCTTTTTTTTTATGTATATTGAGCCCTTTGAGCATCCTTTAAATAATCACACAACAAGTTGTGTGTGTGTGTGTGTGTGTGTGTTCAAATGAATAAAGAAAATTGAGCTGCATGTGGGAGAAAAAATGGATCATATTGCCATCTTGTGGTAAAAGTACCTTTTTTAAAACAGTTTAGGTATATACTTTTAATATATGTTGCTGCTGCCTGCTGTTTTTCCAACCTGGTCTTGTGTACCTGACATTTCCAAATGAATCCCAGACTGATCCAGTTAATCACATTATTATTGTCAATCTTTTTGAAATGAATCAGATGTGTAGTGAAAACATGCATCCCAATGAGACATTATTGAAGAAGCATATGCAAATCAGTCTGTTTTGTTTTGGCTGATACAATAGAAAAAGGTCACACTCCAAACAGAAGCGCCACTGAGACTCATTACATGTGGATTGACAGTCAAAGAATCTACAATACATCACAGGACAGAAAGGTATTAAAGCAGAATTTAATCAACCATTCATTTTTTCACATATATACTGTAATAGTCACTGTAGCATTACAAGCCTGTCATATAAGAACCCATCAATCCATTTCCACAGGGCGAAGAACTTGCAAACAGTTTATTTTAGACAACAGTGTGATTAAATAAAGTTTAATTGGAAAGTTCTGCATCTTAAATTTTTCGCCTAATTTTTCTCTCACTTTGTCGGCACTAGTTTCAGAATAAATCTCAACTGTGTCTCAAACTGTGTTCAGATTTGCCATGATTCCAAAGTCTTTGATAAGAAATTTCCTTATAAATTCTTCAAATTCTCCAGGACCAAACCAGCTGTTTGTTTGTTTGTTTTAATTTATCAGCGATTTCTACCAAAATAAAAGTTTATGATCAAAGCTTGAAATAACTATAACTATTTATCCATTTCATATACAGTCATGCCCAAAAATAAGGGCACCCTTGGTAAATATGATCAAAGAAGGCTGTGAAAATTAATCTGCATTGTTAATCCTTTTGATCTTTTATAAAAAAATAAAAAAATAAATAAAATAAATTCACAAAAATCTAACCTTTCATTGGATAATAAGAATTTAAAATGAGGGGAAATATCATTATTATCATTATCATATTTTTCTCTAATACACATTGACCACAATTAAGGACACCGTTTTATTGAATTCTTTTTAAACCTCCAGTTTAGCAAGTCTAAATTTTCTCCTATAATGCCTGATGAGGTTAGAGAACACCTGACAAGAGATCAGAGACCATTCCTTCATCCAGAATCTCTTCAGACCCTTTAGATTCCCAGCTCCATGTTGTGCTGCTCTTCTTTTATCCCTGTTTTCACCAAACCCATCTTGAGTGTTTGCTGCTAAAAAGCTCATTTTTTAGTTTCATCTGACCATATAAGCCAGTCCCATTTGAAGTTCCAGATAACTGAATATGCTTTAGTTTGTTTTTGAATGAGCTAGGAGAATTTTTCTTGAAACCCTCCTAAACAATATGTGGTGATGTAGGTTCTTTTTGACGATTTTTTAAAAGGTTTTCTGACCCCGTGATTCCACTATTTTCTGCAACTCTCCAGCTGTGATCCTTGGATCACCACTGCTCTAGCTCTTTCTTATAGCCACTTCACCAATTTGTGAAGCTCAGTTATCTTTTGCTGCACATCAGAAATATATTATTTGGTTTTTCTCATTGTAATGGATGATTAAGGGCATTTGGGCTTTGTCCCCCCCCCATTTATATTTCTGTGAAACAGGAAGCAATGGCTGGATAATTTCATGTTCATAATCACCATGGAGTACTCAAAATTGTGAATATGAATGGGAATATACTTCAGAGTTATTTTACTGATAAGAATTTCTAGGGGTGTCCTTAATTGTGGCCAATGAGTGTTATAGAAAAACGTTTATTTTATTATGATATTTCCCCCCATTTTAAATTCTTATTATACAATGAAAGTTTAGATTTGTTTGTATTTTTTTTAAATAAAAGATCAAAAGGATTAACAATGCAGATTAATTTTCACAGCCTTCTTTGATCATATTTACCAATGGTGCCATAATTTTTGCTATATATATATCAAAAATATATGTAAAAAATATATATATATATTCAAGCTTCCGCTTCGGAGCCGAGCACATCATTTGCTGCTTCACCGGAGTATTACAAATGAATCAACTGGTGTTGGTGTGACGGCGCGATTCAGCGGTTTGTCTGGGTTTCCTGCGTCAGCTCCCGCGTTCCCCTAAGCGTTTCACCACCTAAAAGAGCCATTTCCATTGAGCTAAAAGAGAACGGGCGGAGTTTGCATCATTTTAAAGATGTCATTTCGCCTGTTTGTTTCTGGGTGTGGTCGATAAATCGCTCCTCGTCACTGTGTCACGTGTCTGGGCTTTCAGCACACTGAGACTGCGTTTGTGGATGACTCATGTTCTCATTGCGGGGAAATTACCATCTCGGCATTAAGATCGAGACTTGATTACCTTAAAGGTATAGATTCCCCTCTGCCACACCCCGTTCTAGCTCATCTTCTCGTAAGAGGGCTACTTCGGCTGGTGGCCAGGGTGATCTGAGGGTTACCGCGTGGGCTTCCCCGATGAGCCAACCTCCTTGGGCCACACCCCCCTCACAAACGCTGCAGCCGGTTGAGTTTCCGGATGAGTTTGCTGGACCCTCTCAGGCTCCTGACATCTCATTCGGGGCTCGGGAGGAGGACCTTATGTCGATCGCCGCATCACAAGGCGGGCTTGAGTCCTCGGGAGATGAGGATTCGGCTGCGTTGCCTCCCTCAGGAGTGCCAGCGTTGCCCGAGTCCGATCCCAAGCTGACGGCCATGCTTTCCATGGCAGCTGAGAGCATCGGGCTTTAGTGGAATCCTCCACCTTGTCCCGAGCGCTCGAGGCTGGATGATTGGTTCCTGGGGGCTGCTTGTTCTGATCGCCAACACCCCCCTCTGGTTCGTTTCTTTCCGGAAGTGCACCAGGAAGTTACCAGTTCATGGAAGGCACCTTTAACTGTCCGAAACCGCTCTGGTACTTCCTCCGCCTTCACTGCCATCGATGGCGGAGCGGCCAAGGGGTATGCTCGGATTCCCCCAGGGGAGCGTTCTGTTGCTATGCAACTGTGTCCGCAGAGCGCCTCCGTATGGCGTAGTGGTCTCAAGCTCCCCTACAAGGCCTGTAAGTTCTCATCCACGCTTGTGGCCAAGGCTTACAGAGCTGCGGGCCAGGCCGCTTCTGCCCTGCTCGACATGGCCTACCTTCAAGTCTACCAGGCCAAGCTGCACATTTCGATCGGGACAGCTGACAGAACTGTCACTTGACTTGACTTGAATAATCGGGTAATTGTTGCATTGTCACAAAAATGTATAATTTGCACACCTTTTAAGTATTTTAAGCCATTTGGTACTCGCGCGCTCCATATGCTGTATTAGGCCCACGCAGTCACATCCAAAGCTCACGCGTATAAAGCTGCCTGGCGAGTATTAGCCTATATAAGAGTTATTTTTCGTAGTTTGTTGAGTTTAAGCAACCAAATACACACAGTATGATGTCTGATGGTTGTTGACAAATAAAACAGTTTCATGGCACACTCTACTAAAATACAGGGGGGGGGGGGGATCAAATATTAAACTAAACTGCATCGTCAGTGTTTGTGTTCTATCAGACACGTGCAATTAACATTAGGCTATATGAAAAACAAGATAAAAAAATCTAATATTAAACAACACTGCATCATCAGTGTTTGTGTTGTATCAGACATGTGCAATTAACATTAGGCTATATGAAAAACAAGCTCAAATAGAGTTAACAATGTCTTTGGCTGGTGAATGAGGAGATCTGTGTTTTGTCCGCATCTGAGGCAAGTGCAGCGCATTATATGCTATCATCACCTTTTACAGGCTATATAACGTTTATTGTTACTATATGGGCGCTTAGTTTTTCTTGTTTTTCTCATGTCACGGAAGGTTTAGGTACCTTGCCACCTCAGGTGGTAGCTACCATCACTTCAGCTAGAGCCGTGTCCACCAGACACACCTATGCTTTAAAGTGGAACCTCTTCGTCATTTGGTGTTCTTTAAGTCGTGAGGACCCCTGGAAATGCAAGATCGGGTCAGTGCTTTCCTTTCTTCAGGAAGGGTTGGAACGAAGACCGTCTCCTTCCATCCTTAAGGTCTATGTGGCCGCCATTTCGGCTCACCATGACCCTGTTGAAGGTAAGTCTCTTGGGAAGCATAATCTGATCATCAGGTTCCTGAGAGGGGCCAGGAGGCTCAATCCGCCTCGCCCTCAGCAAGTCCCCTCTTGGGACCTCGCAGTGGTTCTATCGGCTACAATTTGGTTGCAATTTATGTTTAGGAGGGCAGCGTGCTCTACGCTGGTGTCAAATCACAACACAGGAACCACTGGCATAATCAGAACTCGTTACGTATTTCTTAAGGAGGGACTTTATAGAACAAGGAAGTCATCAGCCCATTTTTATGACAGTGAAAACAGCGGAATACAGATAGGTGAATTGTGTGAAAAATACTGTTTTTTTACACGCGAAACATGAACACATATTATATTGCACACTGTAAACACAATCAAAGCTTCAAAAAGCAAAAAAAACGGGACCTTTAAATAGGGGGAATAGCAAAAATAAAATTAGAAATCACCATATGACTTAATCATTGCTAGTGGCAATGTATTAGATAAAATATCAAAACAAATATTACAAATATTATCTAAACAATTATTATTGCACACTCCTAGGTCTAAAGAAAAAGCTGTTGAGCAACATGAAAAAATACAGACACAAGTTGATGTCAGAAGAAAATACAACACAATTACAGTTTGTGCCTGCAGGTTTCCACTGAGGGGCACCAGAAACCAGTTTTATTTTGTTCAGCATGGACAAGACTTAATTGTGTATAAAAAGCTGAATACATTTAAATGTATCAAATGTTAAGTCAAGTCAACAGGAAGCCCTGCAGTGTAAAATAATGTGATGTAAAATAGTTTGTAAATATATAATAAAACCTCAGACAAGACCATCAGATTTTTTTGCTAACTGGACAAAATTAATTGCTGCAAGACTTTCAATCAAGTTTTCTGATGAAATGGTTCAAGGTCCTCAAAAGACATTATGAACAGCATGCCTATACAGTGGCAATACAAATAAATATGCCTTATTTGAGGAAGTAAAAATGTGGTTGTTGTAATAAATATAATAAAGTTTAACAAATAATAAATACAAATATTCTGATATTACACAAATATTATTTAAAATAATACATATTGATTTTACATGTATTTTAGATTCATTTAATATAATGAAAACTGTTTATTTATTTAGTTGGGGATATTTTGAGGACATTATGAGGGCAATTGTCTCATCATAACCACAAGGAGGAGACATAGCCACATAAATGCATTGATTTCCCCTTACATGGACATATTAATTATTAGTGTCTATTCTCAAACAGTAAACAGTATGTTGACTTGTTCTATTTACAATGCAGAGTGATACAATTTATAACACAATGTGACAGCCTTTTGACTATTTGTTATCCAGTAAAAAATATCTTAAAATTATATTTATTTCATTATCAGACATGTAAAGTATTCTACAATCTCATATAGGCTGATATTCTCACTCTGTGTCTGTACAATGTGTGCAGTTGTTGGGCTGGATGGCGGCTCGAGTCTAGATCACCCTACACCTGTGGCGACAGCTGGATGAGGAAGGGCTAAATTTAGCCAGAACTGTAGCCCGGGGTCTGGAAGTCCTGCAGTTTCCCTCGTCTGTCAAACGGTCTCTCTTTATTAGACAGAGGGGAACTCGGGGACCATGGGAAAGTCAAATAATCATTTAAACGAGAACATGGCTCTGTTTCAGGATTTTTTGCCTCTGAAGGGATTTTGCTCACAATGGCCGAACCCCCTTCCTCATTCACAGTCTGACAACCCTTGATTGCCAATTCTTTTCATGTGACTCATTCAATAATCTCACAAATTCACTCTTTTCGGGGGACAAGATGGATGCCCCTCTGTGACATATTCTGGACGCCCTGCCAACATTGACATGTTTCCTCTACAGCCTCAGATATTCAGAGTTTTATGTTCATTGCTTCTTTTTTGAAAAACTTAAAAAGGTTTGCATTGCCTATTTGCACAGCTTTGGGTGTAAAGCGAAATATGCGTCTATGCATTAGCATCTTATTTACATAAAATCTGTGACTAAGGGAAGGAGTTGGCCACATAAATATCTTTGGGCGACAGCCTGACAGAAGTGTTTGGCTTAGCAGGCTTTATACAGATGTCTGCTGAATGAAACGTCTGGTGACAGGGTTCGGGGACACTGGAGCAGAATGGCACACTGAGGGTGTTTGTTCTGGAATGTTTGCTGAAGCTGTCTGTTTGTTGAGATGTGTAAAACGTTCATTGTTATTGAGAAGTTTAGACTGTCATGATCTACTTGCATCAAGCAAGGACTTAAGTAAGTTAGTAAAATGATATACACTTTACTGATATATAAAAAAATTATAATCATTTTTATTTTTAATAATCTTTTTCATCTTTCATCTACATCTTAAAGAAGTACACATACTTTTAAATCACATGTAAAACACGAGTATTATTTTAACAATTGTGATCATTTCTTAACTTTTTTTTCTATGTGTACATTTTACAGATTTTTACTTAAGTTTACTGACTTTTAATTAAGTTCAAAAAAATGTGTGTATTTGCTTATTTAAAGATGATGAAATAGACACATGAAAAAACATCTAATTGATTACAGAACACAAAAAAGTTGTTATGATTAGTGTTATCATTTCTATCCCTGCTCGCGGAAAAAAAATTGGCTAGTGGATTTAACATACCTGAGCCACTCCCCGTGCCAACGGGTATAAATAGGGCGACAGGTGCATCCACTCATTAGATTTTTGCTTCGCAGCCGAGTGGTTGTATGAAAGCTGTTATACTCCACAAAGCCATTAATCTGCTGTGTGTCGGGAAGCTGTTCTGGTTGGCGGTACGGCGCAAACAGTGGTGTCCCTTTCAGCGATTCCCCTGGGCGCTTCAACTAAGAGAGCAGATTTCCTAAAAGAGCAAATCACGGACGATTCGCGTCTTTTTAAAGACGCCGTTTCGTCCGCGTCCTCCTGGATGTGGTTGTTTCCTGTTCTCTGACAACGGCCACGATCGTTGTCTTCCGTGTCGTTCGTGGATGGTTTCATGCACTCACTGCGTGTGTGACCATGGCAACGCTGTGATCACTAAAGGGAAAGGAGCAGACCCCTCTGTCACTACCCGTTCCGGTTTCTCTGCCACATGCAGAGGAGCGCCGGCTAGTGCTCTGGGAGATTTGAAGGTGACAGTGAGAGCTTCTCCGCCGGGCCACGCCTCACGGACCTCTTACCCCTTCCGCAGTGTTTGTCCTGTGCGGCTGCTGGGTGATTTTGCTGGGCTGTCTTATGGCAGTCCCAACGGGTCATTCAGTTTGCCGCCGGTGATCAGATGTCAATTGCAGCATCGGGGATGGGCTGTTGACCTCTGTGGATGACGATTCGGCGGGGCTGCCCCCCTCGGGTGTTGTCGCCACTGCCGAATTGGACCCAGAGTTGACAGCCATGCTTGCCTGGGCAGCTGTGAGCATCAGGATGGAGGTGAATGCACCGCCCAGCCTGAGTGCTCATGGCTGTTCGATTGGTTCTCGGTGTAGAGCGCAGCTCACAACCGCATTTTGCTATGGTTCCTGTCTTCCTGGATGTGCATGGGGAAGTGATGTAGTCATGCATGGCCCCTTTTTACGGCCGGAAGCAGCTCATTTCGTTCCTCCGTCCTCACTACCCTCGATGGCGGGGCAGCTAGGGGTGCGTCGACATTCCCCAGCAGGAGAGTGCGATTGCGGTGCACTTGTGTCCGCAAAACGCTGCTACTGGAAGGAATAGTCCGCGCCTCTCACCCAAGGCCTGTGAGCTGTCGGCTGCTCTCGCTGCCAAGGCTTACAGTGCTGCGGGCCAAGCTGCCTCTGCTCTGCATGCAATGGCTATCCTGCAAACTCACCAAGCTAAGGCTTTAACAAATGCGCGAGGGTAGAACCAACCCAAGGTTGATGCAGGAGTTGCGCACGACGACTGACCTCACCCTTCCGGGTGACGGAAGTCACGACGCAGTCCCTCGGGAAGGCGATGTCCACTCTGGTGGTCCAGTAGTGCCGTTTCTGGTTCAGCCTGGTCTGTATGAGAGACGTTGACAAAGTGCACTTTCTCGACGCTCCCATGTCCCAGGCTGTCCTGTGTGGCGACGCTGTCAGGGGCTGTGCCCAACGGGCAGGCAGCTTCAGGGTCCTGGACAGGACCTCGACTGCTTTGGCACATCAACTGTCTGCAGTTGCTGGCAGTGCATCTAGCCTTACGGCAGTTTCGGCCGCTGTTGCTAGACAGGCACATATTGGTCCGCATGGACAACACTGCGGCTGTTTCGTACATCATCTGACAGGGCGGTCTACGATCACGTCGCATGTCTCAACTCGCCCGCCATCTCCTCCTCTGGAGTCAGATGTGGCTCAAGTCGCTGCGCACTACCCACATCCCGGGGAGCTCAATCGTGCAGCCGACGAGCTCTCACGACAGCTCACCTTTACCGGGGAATGGCGACTCCATCCCCAGATGGTCCAGCTGATCTGGAGTCGATTCGGGGAAGCCCAGGTAGACCTGTTTGCTTCCCACAAGTCCTCCCACTGCCAGCTGTACTATTCTTTGTCCCAGCCCGCCCTGGGCACGGATGCACTGGCACACAGCTTGTCTCAGGCATTACGCAAGTATGCGTTTCCCCCAGTCAGCCTGCTCACACAGATGCTGTGCAAGGTCAGGGAGGACGAGGAACAGGTCCTGTTGGTCATGCTTTTCGTGACAGCCCCTCCCTGGCGCATCCCCCTGAGGAGGGACCTCCTCTCTCAGGGGCTTGGCACCATTTGGCACCCATGTCCAGATCTTTGGAACCTCCATGTGTGGCTTCTGGATGGGACGTGGCAGACCTAAGTGATCTGCCACCAGCGGTGGTAGACACTATAACTCAGGCTAGAGCCCCCTCTACGAGGGGACGTGGCAGACCTAAGTGATCTGCCACCAGCGGTGGTAGACACTATAACTCAGGCTAGAGCCCCCTCTACGAGGCAGGCTTATGCTCTGAAGTGGAGTCTGTTCACGAATTGGTGTTCTTCTCACCGAGAAGAACCCCGGAGATGCCTGGTCAGAATCGTTGTTTCTTTCCTGCAAGAAAAGCTGGAGCGTGGGCTGTCACCCTCCACCCTGAAAGTGTATGTGGCTGCCATTTCAGCCCATCACGATGCAGTGGACGGCCGGTCCATGGGGAGACATGACCTGATCATTAGGTTCCTGAGGGGTGCCAGAAGGTAACATCCTCCTAGGACACCCCTGATTCCCTCCTGGGACCTCGCTATTGTCCTAACAGGACTTCAGAGGGGTCCCTTTGAGCCGCTGTATTCAGTCGAGCTTAAGTTCCTGTCTCTCAAGACAGCGCTCCTGATCGCGCTCACTTCCATCAAGAGGGTCGGGGACCTCCAAGCATTTTCGGTAAGTGAAGAGTGCCTTGTGTTCGGGCCGGCCTACTCTCACGTTTTCCTGAGACCCCGGCCGAGATACGTGCCCAAGGTTCCCACCACTCCCTTCCGAAACCAGGTGGTGAACCTGCAAGCGCTGCCCCTGGAGGAGGCAGATCCAGCCTTGGCCTTGCTGTGTCCCGTAAGAGCGCTTCGCATATACGTTGACCGCACCCAGAGCTTCAGAAGCTTTTAGCAGCTCCTGGTCTGCTTTGGAGGTCAGCAGAAGGGGAAGGCTGTCTCCATGCAGAGGTTTGCCCACTGGATAGTGGGTGCCATCGCCATGGCGTACCTTTCCCAAGGCGAGGCGTGCCCCCTGGGGGTGAAGGCCCACTCCACACCGAGTGTAGCCTCCTCCTATGCGCTGGCGCACGGCACCTCTCTGGCAGACATCTGTCGAGCTGCGGCTGGGCGACACCTAACACCTTCGCGAGGTTTTACAACCTTCGTGTCGAGCCAGTTTCTTCCCGTGTGTTGGGTAACAGGTAAATTGGTGGGAAGGGCTCAAATAGTAAGACTGTACATGAAACAATAAACGGATGTTTACAGAATAATAATAATGTTTTGTTCATATGAATATAAGCTTTACAATTCTGTTTTTAAACTTCTGGAACTCTGGTTTCATGCATGTTTTCTTTTTATTTTATTTTTGTATCAATTGTACAATTATGCTGTCAAATTTAACATCATAAAACCTTATTTTATAATGAAAGTAAATCTGTTCTCATATTAGTACAGCGTCTAGGATTTCGTCTGCTGAAGGTCATATATCAGAAAAGTGCCAGGATTGGCAGTTCAACTTTAATGAGAGAGGAATAGTCCACTGGAGACATTTATAATTGAGTGAGTGAAAATCCTCAAGGAAGAACTTAATTAGTGGAAGTAATTAAGTGCCTTTTATCTTAAAGAAGAACAAAGAATGTTTGCTCAGCCGACAATGGAAATGGTCCACTCAAATAATGGAGGGAGGTCTTCGGGGGAATTTAAAGTGACAATATATCCTAATTTGGCAAACAAGTCAGTGGCACTAGATTACTTTATTGTCTGGCTGCTGTTCTATCCCAGTATGCCCTGCTCTTCATGCAAGCATGGTTCTGCAGCCCATAACCTTTCTATTGCCTAAGGCATGCCAAACTGCATGGTTTAAATGACCTGTCAAAGTCATTCTTCAGTGTCACACAAATCACTGAATGTTACTTTACATGCTGGTTTATGAAATCATGGTAAACTGATTTGATATATTTTCTTAGAATTAATTTGAATGTCTCCAGACAGTTCAGCACGTAAACATCTTGAATAAATGGCACATATGCTTGTTTGCATTGAAGTTACTATGAAACAGCTTGATACAAGACAATGAAATATATATATCTAGTATGATAAGCACGCAGTTGCAACCGTGTTTCCTTTTATTGGGTGCTTGAATGCTGTTCAGCAGTCTGCTTTATGACCATATGACAGAACGCACGTATGGTTAGAGCATTGTAAAGATGATAGATACAGAAGTAACGATTTGTGCACCATGCAGAACAATCAGCCACGTGGAAAATCGGGCTCGAGCTTATTTTTTACTGTCATTTAGTTTAAGATGGATGTATCAGGAAATGTGATGCTTTCTCTCTAAATTTCATCAATTAATTATGGCCTGGTTTAGAGTCTGAGTAAGTGTGGAGAAATGGCAAAGGAATCTTGGCGCGCTCATGCGATCAGTAGGAGGACTGGAAAAAAGATCATTCTGAAAGTGTCTTACTTGTGTAACCATTAACAACATCAGCTCTGGCTGACACATGCCAGAATGAAAGCTGGTAAATGAAGGCCATTCAACTTGAAGTCACTAAGCTTGTTATGGTGGCATTTTATTCGCTTACACAAAGCTTTTCATTTCAGTCTGCATGCAATATGCCTCTTAAATGAATCATTTTGTCACAGATGAAAATAATGTCTAATTAAAAATGTCATCGTTCATGTTGCTCAAAACCCATACAGTGTTTTTTTTTCAGTTTTCAT